>NC_084744.1:19565084-19865084 GCF_033978785.1 Entelurus aequoreus | reverse complement strand
AGCAACCGGACTGCACAGAGCTATGCTAAAAACATTAGCTCTCCACCTACGCCAGCCAGCCCTCATTTGCTCATCAACACCCGTGCTCACCTGCGTTCCAGCGATCGGCAGAAGGACGAAGGACTTCACCCGATGCGTTTGGCGGCCCGGAGACGTAGGAAGTCAAGGTGAAGTCGGCGGCTAGCGCGGCTAGCGCGGCTAGCGCGGCTAGCGCTCCAACAAAGTCCTCCTGGTTGTGTTGCTGTAGTCCGCTGCTAATACACTGATCCCACCTACAACTGTCTTCTTTGCAGCCTTCATTGTTCATTAAAAAAATTGCAAAAGATGTCCAGAATACTGTGGAATTATGAAATGAAAACAGCTTTTTGTATAGGATTCTACGGGGTACCATAACTTCCGTTACTCGGACTTCGTCACGCGCATACGTCATCATACCGCGATGTTTCAGCCGGATATTTCCCGGGAATTTTAAAATGTCACTTTATAAGTTAACCCGGCCGTATTGGCATGTGTTGCAATGTTAAGATTTCATCATTGATATATAAACTATCAGACTGCGTGGTCGGTAGTAGTGGCTTTCAGTAGGCCTTTAATATTATTATTCATGCACCAGTGTGAGCAATACTGGGCGCAAGGTTGGTGGAGTGTCTTGCCCATGGACACGACGATAGTGACTAGAATGACGGAAGCTGGATTTGTACCAGAAACCCTCAAGTTTCTGGATGGCTGCTCTACCATCTGAGCCACGCCGCCACACAAATGATCAAAATGATCAATATCCTGTGTTTTGTCAGGGTGCTATCACACTAAATGGTAAATGGGTTGTACTTGTATAGCGCATTTCTACCTTTTTTAAGGAACTCAAAGCGCTTTGACACTATTTCCACATTCACCCATTCACACACACACATTCACACACTGATGGCGGGAGCTGCCATGCACGGCGCTAACCAGGCCCATCAGGAGCAAGGGTGAAGTGTCTTGCTCAAGGACACAACGGACGTGACTAGGATGGTAGAAGGTGGGGATTGAACCAGTAACCCTCAGATTGCTGGCACGGCCACTCTCCCAACTTCGCCACGCCGTCCCCCCCACACTAGTCCATACTGTTGTTTACTTTCTGTTATCACGATGATCAATTTCTTAATAGTCACCACTCATATGTTGAGGAACACATACAATGTACGCGTTAGATAAATCATATTCATCAGTGCAATGTCAAGTAGAATCTCTTTCCACAAATGTTTTTTAAGTCAATGACGGTTTGAAAACAAAATGAAGAATAGGTAAATAATTGTGAGATGCCGGTATTTTTCTTAATTGATAAAGCTTTATTCGTTTCCGTAGAATGTAGGATCAAAATCTATTTCTAACATTTCAAAAAGTCCATACAAAGCTTGCAGACAGCTGCTGCACACATATTTTCCGGTTGCATTTTCAAAGATCACTTACTTTGCATGCATAATGCAATTTTTCTGCCTGGTTTTGAGCGTACACAAGCCTTGTAATTGAGGCCCCGCGTCTTAGTTCTAAGTTGATTTTTGGACTCTTTAATGTATTTTCAAAATATCTTTGTGATTACTTTATATCAAAAAACCATACTCATGTGCACACGCATGACCAGAATGCATGTTAAAAATCAGGCAGTGACATAGGAAGAAGAATGATTAAACATTTAAAACATTACATAGCTTTTTTGCATTTAGTTGGCACAGGTTTACTCTTGCTCCCCATAGATTAAAATGAAAGTGGGTGTTACTCGCCAATCAGTGTTTCCCATAAACTGCCAAGATACCTGTGGCGGTGGGGGCGTGGCTATGGGCATGGTCACATGACATCATCGAGTAATTTGCATAATTTACTACAATGATATGATTTTCTCTAAAAAGGCTAAAAAAATGTATACTTACTAACTAATGATAACAGTTTTGTTTTAAACGTCCATCCATCCATCCATCCATCCATTTTACAATATAATTACAACACTTTATGTACATATTTATACACAGATTTGAACAATAAGTTATTCACTGAAATATATTTATTAAATGTGGTTCTTACAAAAAATATATCCTATAAAATATAAAAGCTAAAGTGTCTCTTAAAGGCCTACTGAAATGATTTTTTTTTATTTAAACGGGGATAGCAGATCTATTCTATGTGTCATACTTGATCATTTCGCGATATTGCCATATTTTTGCTGAAAGGATTTAGTATAGAACAACGACGATAAAGATTGCAACTTTTGGTATCTGATAAAAAAAAGGCTTGCACCTACCGGAAGTAGCGTGACATAGTCAGTTGAACATATACGCAAAGTTCCCTATTGTTTACAATGATGGCCGCATGAAGTGAGAGAGATTCGGACCGAGAAAGCGACAATTTCCCCATTAATTTGAGCGAGGATGAAAGATTTGTGGATGAGTAAAGTGCAAGTGAAGGACTAGTGGGGAGTTGAAGCTATTCAGATAGGGAAGATGCTGTGAGAGCCGGGGGTGACCTGATATTCAGCTGGGAATGACTACAACAGTAAATAAACACAAGACATATATATACTCTATTAGCCACAACACAACCAGGCTTATATTTAATATGCCACAAATTAATCCTGCATAAAAACACCTGCGTGTTTGTTATGCTAGCTCCTAGCTCCTCTGCTAGCTCCTAGCTCCATAGAACACGCCAATACAATTCAAACACCTGATCAACACACACAATCACTCAGCCCAAAAGACCGTTTACCTAACCCAAGGTTCATAAAGCTTATATATTTTTAAAAAGTTACGTACGTGACGCGCACATACGGTCAAGTTATCGAATGTTTAGCAGCCAAGGCTGCATACTCACGGTACCTGATATTCAGCTGGGAATGACTACAACAGTAAATAAACACAAGACATATATATACTCTATTAGCCACAACACAACCAGGCTTATATTTAATATGCCACAAATTAATCCTGCATAATAACACCTGCGTGTTTGTTATGCTAGCTCCTAGCTCCTCTGCTAGCTCCTAGCTCCATAGAACACGCCAATACAATTCAAACACCCGATCAACACACACAATCACTCAGCCCAAAAGACCGTTCACCTAACCCAAGGTTCATAAAGCTTATATATTTTTAAAAAGTTACGTACGTGACGCGCAAGTACGGTACGGTACGTGTTATGCTAGCTCCTAGCTCCTCTGCTAGCTCCTAGCTCCATAGAACACGCCAATACAATTCAAACACATGATCAACACACACAATCACTCAGCCCAAAAGACCGTTCACCTAACCCAAGGTTCATAAAGCTTATATATTTAAAAAAAGTTACGTACATACGCAAAAAAAAGCCAAAGCTGCATACTCACAGTAGCACGTCTGCGTCTTTGTCATCCAAATCAAAGTAATCCTGGTAAGAGTCTGTGTTGTCCCAGTTCTCTACAGGCGTCTGTGTATCCAAATCAAAAGTCCTCCTGGTTAGAGTCTCTGTTATCCGAGTTCTTCCATCTTGACTGCATCTTTCGGGAATGTAAACAAAGAAGCGCCGGCTGTGTACTGTTGTGGCTGACTACGTTCGAAAAATACGTCCATTTCGCACCGACAACTTTCTTCTTTGCTTGCTCGGCTTCCTTCTCCATAATGCAATGACCATGATTGAAACAGATTCACGAACACAGATGTCCAGAATACTGTGGAATTATGAAATGAAAACAGAGCTTTTTCGTATCGGCTTCAATGTGGAAGGCATACCCGTGTTCGTCGGGCTACGTCACACGCATACGTCATCCTCAGAGGCGTTTCGAACCGGAAGTTTAGCGGCAAATTTAAAATGTCACTTTATAAGTTAACCCGGCCGTATTGGCATGTGTTATAATGTTAAGATTTCATCATTGATATATAAACTATCAGACTGCGTGGTCGGTAGTAGTGGGTTTCAGTAGGCCTTTAAAGCTCTGCCCCTTTAATTAGTGCATACTAAATAATTTAACTTTAGCCTACTACTACAACCATATTATTTACCAGCAACATAAAGTGAAACAGAGGCAGAGGTGTCCTGCCACAGTCAGTAACAAATAAACAGAAAACAGTAGTGGTCAAATACAAATAAGGCAACAAGAGAAGTATCCTACACTTCTCTTTTGTAAAGTAAATCTGAACAGCCTATATGGGCATCTACATCAATTATATGATTTGCCTGAGAAGCAGGACAGGACAAAAAAAAAAAAATAATAATAATTGTATTTTTATTTTTATTTTTTTAAATTTGTGGCGGACGTAATTCTTTCGTGGCGGGCCGCCACCAATAAATGAATGTGTGGGAAACACTGCCAATCATTTTCCTTATTTAATGGTCTACGATGCCACGAAACAAACTCAAACTGTGACATTTGGCAGCAAAATAATATTACTCGTGTCACTTGAATCATGTAGCGTAAATCCAGACTTTGTGTTATGCGACCTTTTGGAAAACAATGTGAAACATTCACACTAAACTCTCTTCTGCCCTTAAGATAGGCTTGGTTTTCTTTTTCTAAGAAATTACCTTCTCAGAAAATAGTTGGTAGTACAATAATCATGTTATTTTTTGCACTAATTTAACCCACGTAAATTATGTTTTGCAGACTAAAACTATAATCTGATTTTTTTTCCTTTTCTTAGAAAACTAAACATCTACAGTCTGGATAAAGTGACTTAAGGTCTTATGCCTAATAGCCCTTCCAGCAAAACATGTTTCTTTAGATTTGGTTCACGCCTCAGTCCAGCTCTCAGCTCGGCTGTCAGGTGATCGTCACAAGACCAGCAGGCTTAATACCACCCAGCTCTACTAAAGCCAGAGGACAATATTGCACAATTCTTAATGTGCATGAAACCAACTGGAACACAAGATGATTCGACTTTAAGTGCTATTTCCCACAAATGATCTCTGCATCCAATTTGAAGATAGACAAGCAAGGAGACTACAGCGTGCGGGAAGATTCCACACTTGTGCAAGGAGAACTCATTTATCCATTCGTCAACCCGCTGATTTTTTGCAACCGACCAGAATAAACGAACAGGTGAACAATGACGAGCTTCCTCCTCCTTGGCCTTCTTTGCTTGTTTCTGCAGCCTGCCGAGGCTCAATTCCCCCGAGTGTGCTGCACAGTGGAGGGGATCCTGTCCAAGAGGTGCTGCCCTGGTTTGGGCTCCGATCCTGCCAATGTATGCGGCACCTTGACAGGGAGAGGAAACTGCACTGCTGTTCGGGTGGACACCAAACCCTGGGGAGGACCATACAGACTAAGAAACGTTGATGACCGGGAAAGATGGCCCACCAAATTTTTCAACCAGACTTGCAGATGCAATGGTGAGTGATTACAACAATGACTATGCGAAATTGGCCAACCTATAAATTTACAGTTAACATTTGTAATCGTGTGTTTAAGGAAACTTTGCTGGCTTTGACTGTGGTGAATGCAAATTTGGCTGGACAGGACCAAACTGCGACCAAAGGAAAGCGCCTGTTGTACGAAAGAACATCCACTTGTTGACGCCTGTGGAGCGTCAGGAGTTTCTGAATGCCCTGGCACAAGCTAAAACCACCATACACCCAGACTGTATGATCGCCACCCAGCATTGGCTGGGAGTCTTAGGGCCAAACGGAACTGAGCCCCAATTTGCCAACATCACCATCTACGACTTCTTTGTTTGGCAACATTACTACTCGGTCAGAGATACTCTGCTTGGTAAATGGTTGCATTCCCTCAATTTCAATTATCATAAAATGTAAATATATGTTTTCAAATGTATTTACTGATAGGACTCAATTACAAAACAATGCAATTGGTTGTGTTGGTTGTCCATGTTTGAAAGGCTAAACTAATGAAGAAATGTACATTTTGGTTGTTTGTCTCTAAACTGAATAATCTAAAAATGTGTTATCTGTGAGCACTTCTTTACATTATTGTTAAATTTCTGAACTTAATTTGACCCCATGTTTTTACAAGAAGAATGGATGTTCTCAGTTACAGAGAGCCTACTTCATTTATAAATATTTCCCTTTAGGTCCTGGCCGCCCCTTCAAAGCCATTGATTTCTCACACAAAGGACCAGCATTCATCACCTGGCACAGATACCACCTTCTCAGCTTTGAACGAGACATGCAGGTATGCAAATTGTTTTGCTTTTCTAAAAATAACCCTAAACAATTCTACAGTAAATATGCTGTTAGAACATGGCGTATATGTAAGGTGGAAGTATTACCTCAACTGACTTAACATGATTGAACAATGATCTGTTTCCGTAACATTTTTGTGGATACGCTTTGTGTGAATTTGAAGAATATACCGTATTTTTCGGACTATAAGTCGCTCCGGAGTTTACGTCGCACCGGCCGAAAATGCACAATAAAGAAGGAAAAAAACATGTATACGTCGCACTGGAGTATAAATCGCATTTTTGGGGGGAATTTATTTGATAAAATCCAACACTAAGAATAGACATTTCAAAGGCAATTTAAAATAAATAAAGAATAGTGAACAACAGGCTGAATAAGTGTACGCCATATGACGCACAAATAACCAACTGAGAACGTGCTTGGTATGTTAACGCAACACATCATGGCAAGAGTCATTCAAATAACTATAACATATAGAACATGCTATACGTTTACCAAACAATCTGTCACTCCCGATCGCTAAATCCGATGAAATCTTCCTCCCCGGTGTCGCCTCTGGTATGCGCCGTTTCCTTTCTTTCTGCTGCTTGATCGCCGTTTTCTGCTGCATATTTCACTACATCCGGCTTGTAATCTGCAGTATATTTTTTCCTTTTCGGTGCCATTTTAGTTCAGCCCTTCTCAGTTTTTATAAGTTACCGCCAATGTTGAAAAAATCCATTTTAATAGCTACTGATGTAGCAGCAGTTAGTATCCCATGACCCACAATGCACTTCTGCCATGACCCGCACCCGCCGAATTCTTATTGGTTGATGTGTGTGACGATTGCTGACGTGTGTGTGACGATTGCGGACATTTGCTTCGTCTCTTACGCGAATGAGATAAATATTATTTTTTGATATTTTACGGTAATGTGTTAATAATGTCACACATAAGTCCCTTCGGAGTATATGTCGCACCCCCGGCCAAACTATGAAAAAAACTGCGACTTATAATTTGAAAAATACGGTACACATCTTGAACAAATATACTTAATAAACATCCATAAAATGCCTGTCTTTTCCACAGAGGATGACGGGCAATGACAAGTTTGCGGTCCCTTTCTGGAACTTTGCCACAGGGCGAAGTGACTGTGACGTGTGCACGGACGATCTCCTAGGAGGCCAAAACCCTGAAAACCACTCCCTCATCAGTAACCACTCTAGATTTTCCAACTGGAGTGTGGTGTGTAACAGGTCTGCACAAACACATTGATGGGGGTGATTAAACTATTACATTGTGCATTAAAGGTCACATATAACTAAAATACTGTGTTCTTCAATCCAGTCTAGATGATTACAATCGCCTGGTGACTCTTTGCAATGGTACCAGTGAGGGTTTGATCCAGAGAGGTGTCATGAGAGCTAACATGACCATGCCCACAATGACTGATGTTCGAAGCTGCCTTGGCATCAGGGATTTTGACAGCCCTCCGTACTTCACCAACTCTTCTTTCAGTTTTAGGTAGTTGCTTAGAATATGACAAGTTCAGTGTCCAGTATTAATGTCCATTTGTCCGCTAACTGCTCAATTTCAAAACACACAGAAACGCCCTTGAAGGCTACGATAAACCAAACGGAGAACTTGATGAAACAGTCAACAACCTTCACAACCTCGTCCACGCTTTCCTCAGCGGAACTAGCGCTTTACCTCACTCTGCAGCCAATGACCCCATCTTCCTGGTAAGAGTTAAATTTCACAGGAGTCAAACGTCATTGGCATTAAATTAAACTCAATACGATGCCTTTCAGGTTCTCCACGCTTTCACCGATGCTATTTTTGATGAATGGATGAGGAGGTTTTCTCCATCAAATGCCACCTTCCCCGACGAAATGGCCCCCATCGGTCATAACAGCGACTACAACATGGTTCCGTTCTTTCCTCCCATCACAAACGAAGAGATCTACATCCCATCGGAGCAGCTGGGATATTCCTATGCCATTGACTTTGAAGGTAAGCTAGTAGGCAATGTTAGAATCTAAATAGTTTAGCCCAGCCTGCCTCAATAGGTGGCCGGCTATTGGTGGCCCCGAGACGGTTATTAAGTCACTGTATGTTGTTTTGGGTTAGGCATGTGCTGAGTGGGGCTGGTCCACATACCAACACTACAATGACCAGGGGTGTACAGTGCGACAAATTTACTCACAAATGCGACTAAAAATAGACTCTGCGACTTGGAAAAAAAACCTGTCGCACCTGTGCGAATAGGGATTTCAAGCCTTTCATCGCATTTTGCTCCTTCCTCCTGCACCATGCACAGAAGGAAGCCCCGCTCCTCCGAGTTTACACACTCAGGCTGACTCAGCCTTCCCATCACGGAAGAAACACGGTCTTAGTTGGAGGAACTGGTCAGTAAAAAAAAACTATGTTTTTTTCACCACCTTAAAACTTGAAACAAACTGCACTGCGCACTAGTAACTACAAAGGTCGGAAGGAAAATTTAAGAACAAATCAATGATGGAAATGACAAACTTGCCATACAAACAATACCCGTTTGTTGACAAGTACATATAGCTATGGAAGCACATTAAATCTATTTATTAAGCAAAGGTAACACAAACCAGTAAAAGATTCAAAAGAGCTAACATACCGCCTGCTAAGCTAACAAAACAGCTCAAACTCAAGACTCCCTGATGTCACATGTCACTAGGCAACAGGCACCACCTTTTAAAAGGCACACACACAGACGCACTTACTGAAACTTCTCTAAACTGCAATATGACAGATATTTGAAGTTTTTTTTAAGTAACACAATAATTACTTTCCTTAGTAATTAATTACATTTAATACAGAGTAATTCAATTACTTTTTTGGTAATGTAACAAATAACCATAACTAATGACATTTAAAAAGTAATTTATAGAACACAGCCTGTCACACAGCATCATGAAGCAGTTGGCAGGTTGGTGTTCCTGGCTAACATCTATGTGTGTATGTTTACCTACAAAAACCCCATTGTTAAATGTCAATTCTAAATGCTGACAATTAAAGATGTCCTCTTAAACCACCGCAATTTATCTTACATATTGTTCTTTTATGTTTTTATTAGCTGAAGAATTTAACATAGCTAAATGTTGTTTTAAATAAGATTTTAGGTTATATTTGACTTTTCTTATATTATTTTCCAGGCTTTTTTCTTTCTTAAGTTGGGATACTATTCTTACTTGTTGGTACCTGTTTTTGTGTATTTGGGATTCCCATCATTCCCAAAAATTTTAAATCAAGGCATGACGGAGATATTTAGTTACGTCAACGGATATTTCCATTTATGGGTTAGTTTATGGGCCAAACTATATCGATATATGAGTTTTGATCCATACCGCCTAGCCCTACACTCGTGTTAGCGACAGTGCTAGCACAGTTTAGGGATATACTCTGTGTTTAATTGAGCGTTACAGTAGGCCTTATGATGGTATGGTGTTTATATGTATGAGTGCACATGTGTACCTTGTTTGAGTTTTAAATTGAAATTGTGATATTAAAGACATTTCATATTGCTGCTAAAAAAAATTTGTGCTACGAAAGATTTTCTGTGCTACATCTTTTTTTTTTAATTTAGTAGCACCGGTGCTACTAGTGAAAAAGCTAATTGTACAGCGCTACTGCGTGAATTTTGAGTTTCACTTTACTTTTTTTCTACATGCATGTCAAGAAAAGTAGAGAGTGAAAATCGGCAATTGTGGGAGATTATGTAATTTCACCTAATTGGGTTAAAAATATTTTTTGCAAACGAGTAATTATAATCCGTAAATAATGTGCCGTTGTTGAGTGTCTGCTCAGCAGAGTAACCGTGTAATACTCTTCCATATCAGTAGGTGGCAGAAGGTAGCGAATTGCTTTGTAGATGTCGGGAACAATGGTTTGTCGTGATCACAATATGCGGGAGGCCGTGTGCAGGTAAAAAGGTATCTAACGCGTAAACCAAAAATAAACAAAAGGCGAGTGCCGCTAAGAAAAGGCATTGAAGCTTAGGGAAACTAAAACTGAACTTGCTGCAAAGTAAACAAAAACAGAATACTGGACGACAGCAAAGGCTTACAGCGCGTGGAGCAGACGGCGTCCACAAAGTACATCTGTACATGATGTGACAACCAACAATGTCCCCACAAAGAAGGATAGCGTCCGCACAACGTAGATATTCTTAATTGCCAAAACAAAGCAGGTGTGGGGAATAGCACTCAAGGAAGACATGAAACTGCTACAGGAAAATACCAACAAAACAGGAAAAACCACAGAAATAGGAGCGCAAGACAATAACTAAAACCCGACACACAGGAAAATGTCAAAAACCTCAAAATAAGTCACAACGTGATGTGACAGGTCGTGACAGTACACCTAATTTGAGACAAGAGCTATGATGCATGGTCTGTTATGTTAATGACATGTATGTTATGTTATGTTAATGACATGTATGTTATGTTATGTATGTTATGTTAATGACAGTACACCTACTTTGAGACAAGAGCTACAGTGATGCATGGTTGGTTATGGTTTGAATTCATATCAAACAATTGCAAAAACTACTTTTTATTGTCAATATCGGCTGCTGAGTTTCATTTTTCAATGATTTCTGCTGGTGGTGTGCCTCAGGATTTTTTCAATGAACACTGCATTAAACCACCTCACCACACCAGCTAGGTTGATGTGCAGTAATTCAATACAAACAGTTATACATATGTTCATTCAGAGAGTGTAAGAAAATAAGACACCTTGTTTCAGTGATACAGTCAAGCGGGCTAAAGTTTAGGCTACTATACTATATTGTTCAAACTCAATAAGTAAGTGAGGGTGCGCCTAAATAATTAAACACTGCTGTTGCATCATATAAGGAAAGCTTAATGAATCCTACCGTTTATTGAGAGTCACAGCACAGCTGTCAAGCAGTTACATCCAGTGGCGCTGCTATTAAAGAAAAGAATAAATCACAGTGTTGGAAAACTTCCACAAAAGTCTCCTCATGTTAGCTGCCAGTGCTACTAAACTAAATAAAAAAGGGGATAGATGCTAGCTAGCACATTCGATATACAACTAACGTGCCGTCCGGGGAATAAAACGCGTATATTTTCGTGTTCATTTGGAATAAGTTAACAAACAAAAATAATACTTAAGTAAGCGGTACAAATGGAATAAACAATTAATTTAAATGAATCCGGCTACCTGCTTTAGGCATTGTTTTCCTTCTTCCTCTTCTTCTACTGTTTAGTGTGAACCGGAAATAGAATACTTTTAAAATAAACTTTCATTAAAGTTGACAAAAACTAAAATTATATATTTATTTTTTCTAACTTTATTTCAATAACAGTACACATCCCATTGTTTTGTTCTCAGTTTGTAACGTAACAGTGAATAAATAAATAAATGTACAATAAGTAAGTAAACAAATATTAAATATATAAATAATCTCATTTTATTCTAAAGGTTCAAGATGTTTATCGTAATTCTTGTTCTTTGTAATTGTAGTGAACATTTGTAGTTTGAACAGTCTCTTATGCTAAATCATATTAGTACATTGTTTGATTTCCTTGTTTAATCTATTCCCTAATTTAATTCCACATACTGATATGCTAAAGGTTTTAAGTGTTGTACGTCCATAGACATTTTTTGTTATTATTAAAAAGGGACAAGCGGTAGAAAATGGATGGATGGATGGATAGATTAGAAGAATTGTTGTACATTCTTTGGTAGCAGGTTATAGTTTGCTTTGTACATAATTTTAGCTGTTTGGAGGGCAAATGCACCAAGTCGTTGCATGTTTATATTTTTGATTCAATGTACAAAGGGTTTGTATTTTCTCTATATTCAACATTATGTATTATTCTAATTGATCTTTTGTGCAGTGAATGAAGCGCAAATTTGTAGTTGTTTCCCCATATTATAATTCAATGACAGCAAATTAGGAATAAAAGCACCTCCTTTTAACAATGAAAATAAGGATATATGTGTATTTATTACATTACACACAAACATTAAGAAAGAAGAAAAAAACTTTGCATCCATCCAATTTCCTACCGCTTGTCCCTTTCGGCGGGAAATTAATAATAAATACTTGCAAGGGATAACACTTGAAAAATACAATACAAAGGAAACAAAAGTATCAACCAACATATTATTTAATGTTTCTTTGATGGTAATTGTTTTTATAATTTCTTTCAAAATGTGGGAGGTTTTCGTGACCTTTCTGCTTTCCTTTGTCATTATTAGTGAGTTATACAATGTTTTCAATTCGAAAAAAAAAAGAAAATATTTGGTTTGCATGACATAACTTTGGATTTTTGAATATGCAATTTACCTGGAAGGCATCAATAACAGTTTGACTGCATTCTCCAGGTTTTTTTTGCAATGTAAACGCAGAAAAATTTCTTTTGGAAATTATATTTGTTTAATTACAGTACATTTTACTTAAACAAATAATAATAATAATAATAATAATAATAATAATAATAATAATAATAATAATAAAAATAAAAATAAAAATAAAAATAAAAATAATAGTAATAATTTAATTTTAAAAAATACATTTAAAATGTCACCATACTAGCAAAAAACCCAACTTAATTAGGTACACCCACTCTTATAAGATTTAATAATTTAGAGTGTTGTTTGGTTGGTTGTTTTTTTTCAAAATTGTAATATGGGGCGGTATAGCTCGGTTTATAGAGTGGCCATGCCAGCAACTTGAGGGTTCCAGGTTCAATCCCAGCTTCCGCCAACCTAGTCACTGCCGTTGTGTCCTTGGGCAAGACACTTTACCCACCTGCTCCCAGTGCCACCCACACTGGTTTAAATGTAACCTAGATATTGGGTTTCACTATGTAAAGCGCTTTGAGTCACTAGAGAAAAAGTGCTATATAAATATAATTCACTAATACAGCTCAGTTTTGATTGAATACTATTTTTTTAATGATTTTACCTTTTTGTTTTTTATTGTTCTTTATTACACTACTTCAATAAATTGTATCATCATGTTTAGCTTTATGAGAGGGGATACTAATTTAAAAAAACATTAATAGCAGGCTTTAAAAAATATGTATATTCTGAAATATTTTTTAAAAATTATCTCCATATATTAGATTTTTTCATGTTTTTTTTTTTCCTTTTTTAAATTGTATTTACAATCCCACACCCCATAGACAAACACAAATACAGCAGACTTTATTGCACATGCCCAGAGGATCAATACAGTCCTAGCTAATCTACTTATGTACACAATGTTGCGGCCGGTGACTTTACATGCATAATGATGCTACGCTTCCCCTCAAAAAAGTAGGCCGATATAACAGTGAAAGTGAAAGTGTACACATGTTATCTTTAATTCAACACAATGACGGTACTGATGCATGTCTCCGGCTTCCTTTCCCCTTTTACAGCAGATGAAGGTGGATCCGATCTGTTAGCGCTGGGATCCACCCTCGGGGGTCTCTTCATCGGCCTCCTGGCGCTGCTCCTTATCTTCGCGCTCTACCTTCGCAGGCGTAGAAACGCAGGCTTTGAACCTCTGATAACAGCCGACTTCACGACTAGGAAGTACACGGAGGAAGCCTAGATGTCTATCCACGGTGCATAGCAGCGAGAGAAAAGGTGCACGTGCTATTAGGGCCTGACTGAAACAAGAGGAAAATATTAATTCTGTAGATGTAAATTGACATATGGAACAACATCATGATAATAACCAAGTACAAATTTGACTGAATGCACTGTATGTGAACTTGTTCGGAAACCAAGCTGTACAAAACAGAAAATGCATGTTTTTAACAAATGTTTATTCTCCAGAACAGTACAAAAAAAAACACTGGATGCAATCACCTTTAATTGCATTGACTAGTAAGGCAGATTTGCTCATCTTCATTTCAATGTAACGTCATAAAACAACAACTTGGAAAAAAAAAAGTTGACCTAAAGCATTTCTTTCCTTTTTTTTCAGTTTCTTTTTGCAACATTTCGCTGGAAAAATATGACCCATTAAAGGCTTTGAAAAGAGCATTCTGTGTGAAGTCATCATTTAAAGATTTTTTTTTTTTTAATATATGTTGGCACTGTACATGTTTATGGGATGAAGACAAGCTAATGCTAGCTCTCAGGGGTTGTGTGCACAAACACACGTTCTGCTGACAAGATGCATTCAGGCCTGTCGGCTCTCCACTCTCCACGGATTCTCATTTCACAGGTGACTGTGGTCGCCTTGCAGCCCGCCTTCCAGCCCGCAGCAGCATTCAGGCTTCCCAGACAAGACCCTTTTCTTTGCATTTTTGAAACTTCCACTCTTAACAATCCCCTCACATTCTGCATTATAGTGCTGCTACTTCTATAGAAATGGCACACTCTGGGATGTAGAAAGTACTACATTTCAGGGACTGCCTTTTTGTGGATGTTGCTGGGAACAATTCAAACCTACAATCAGTGTTTTCATGAGACTATTGTCAACATCAAACACGTCTTTCCCACTGCATCTGATGCGTGATAAAAAATTTTTAAAAAAAGAGTACCTTTTATACAGAAATGCAACAACGTGGGATATCGATTAAACTTTGTGTGCACTTTCACACAGCAACATGGCATTTTACCATCAGCAGGGACAGGATTTGAACTTCAGAAGTAGGGGGAGACACAACTGGCTTGGTTTGAAGGGATTAGATCAGGGGTGTCAAACATGTACACAAACTATGCTAGGGTACATCCAATTCTATTACTTTAGTATTGAGAAAATACACCATAGGGGTCAAACTCAAGGCCGGGGGGGGGGGGGGGGGGGGACATCATTTTATGTGGCCTGTGAAAGCTTGGAAATAAAAAACAAAAATTTTGCTAAATGAAATTTCAATTTTGACATATAAAAAATGCACTGCATGCAGATGCAGTTATTCTTAGCGGGATATTGTTCCGTTATTTTATGCAACAGGTCGTTCAAATTGTGTTGGACATTGTAAGACTTTTTTGAAATTCTACAATAGATCAGGTTGACTTGTGTTGTTTTCCATTAGTTTGTTGGTAAACAATGACAATCAAATACAGGGTCAATTGTAAATATAACGAGACAATTATACGCATAATACACCATATTGCCAAAAGTATTTGGCCACCCATCCAAATGATCAGAATCAGGTGTCCTAATCACTTGGCCCGGCCACAGGTGTATAAATACAAGCACTTAATAATAATAATAATAATACCTGGGATTTATATAGCGCTTTTCTAAGTACCCAAAGTCACTTTACATGTAGAACCCATCATTCATTCACAACTGGTGGTGGTAAGCTACTTTCATAGCCACAGCTTCCCTGGGGTAGACTTAGCCATGGAGACTGTTTCTACAAACATTTGTGAAAGAATGGGCCGCTCTCAGGAGCTCAGTGATTTCCAGCGTGGAACTGTCATAGGATGCCACCTGTGCAACAAATCCAGTCTTGAAATTTCCTCACTCCTAAATACTCCAAAATCAACTGTCTTTATTTTAAGAAAATGGAAGAGTTTGGGAACAACAGCAACTCAGCCACCAAGTAGTAGGCCACGTAAACTGACAGAGAGGGGTCAGCGGAGGAATTATGGTGTGGGGTTGTTTTTCAGGAGTTGGGCTTGGCCCCTTAGTTCCAGTGAAAGGAACTTTGAATGCTCCAGGATACCAAAAATTGTTGGACAATTCCGTGCTCCCAACTTTGTGGGAATAGTTTGGAGCGGGCCCCTTCCTCTTCCAACATGACTGTGCACCAGTGCACAAAGCGAGGTCCATAAAGACATGGATGACAGAGTCTGGTGTGGATGCACTTGACTGGCCTGCACAGAGTCCTGACCTGAACCCGATAGAACATTTTTGGGATGAATTAGAAGACTGAGAGCCAGGCCTTCTCGACCAACATCAGTGTGTGGCCTCACCAATGCGCTTTCGGGAGAATGGTCGAACATTCCTATAAACACACTCCGCAACCTTGTGGACAGCCTTCCCAGAAGAGTTGAAGCTGTAATAGCTGCAAAAGGTGGACCGACATCATATTGAACCCTATGGGTTAGGAATGGGATGGCACTTCAAGTTCATATGTGACTCAAGGAAGGTGGCCAAATACTTTTGGCGATATAGTGTATATACTGTATGTTTTGCAGTTGCAAACGGCCCTTTGAGGACACGTCTAACCGTGATGAGGCCCATGATGAAAGTGAGTTTGACACCCCTGATATACACTGTAATGAAACATGGCTGCTGAAATGTGAGGGAAACACTCACTTCTGCACCCTTGACTATTTTCATTCCAATCCATTGTGTTTCAAATGTAATATAACATTTGGTGCCACCTTTATTTATCAATAACATCTGAAATGCTTTGACAGTTAAATGCCTCCTCTAACACAAATATAGAAAACCATGAAAGTGCGTGCTATATTTTTTTTTACACAGAGACAGACAATACTGTCTGTCATATGTGCAAAGAGTATTTTATATATTTATAAAATAGTTTTAATCTCTGCAGCAGAGTTTGTGGAATCGGCATCAGCGTTGATGCCGTGAAAGTCTACGGATGGCACTGTGCATTCTTTGGGAAAGTGGGAATATCAATGCATGACTGCTCTTTTTTTTCCCCCCCTCGAGCATACACACCTGCAGACAGAGTACAGTCTGATATGTCTTCGCCCGTTTTTCGTCCCAGCATTATCTCCAGTGCATGTGGAGGGCCGAGGCTGAGAGGGCCAGAGTAGTTAGAAGGCCTAGATGGGGCACGCAGAGAGAAGAGGCGCCGCCCATCGGCTCGCTCCGGTCTGCTTCCACAAGAGGGGCCTCGGAAGCGGGAACATCCGCGTCTGTGGGGCAGGCCTCTGTGCAGCCGCTGCCGCTGCCTGAACCGCTGCCCTCGTCGCCTGCAGTGGTGACAACAAGTTACTATGGTTAACCAGCCCATGGTGCAGATATAAACAGACCATATTTGTAGCACCCCCTATGGGTTGTGCTCTTGCAAGCTTACATGTAATTAGTGTTGTCCCGATACCAATATTTTGGTACCGGTACCAAAATTATTTCGATACTTTTCTGTACTTTTCTAAATGAAGGGGACCACAAACAATTGCATTGTTATGTTTATTTCAACAAACAATCTTAGGGTACATTAAACATATGTTTCGTATTGCAAGTTTGTCCTTAAATAAAATAGTGAACATACAAGAAATGTGTCTTTTAGTAGTAAATAAACAAACAAAGGCTCCTAAATTAGTCTGCTGACATATGCAGGAACATATTGTGTCATTTTCCAATCTATTTTGTTGTCAACATTATTAAGGACAAGTGGTAGAAAATGACTTATTAATCTACTTGTTAATTTACTGTTAATATCTGCTTACTTTCTCTTTTAACATTGTTCTATCTACACTTCTGTCAAAATGTAAAAATCACTTATTCTTCTGTTGTTTGATACTTTACATTAGTTTTGGATGATACCACAAATTTGGGTATCAATCCGATACCAAATAGTTACAGGATCATACATTGGTCCTATTCAAAGTCCTCATGTGTCCAGGGACATATTTCCTGAGTTTATAAACATAAAATGAATGTTAAAAAAATGAAAGACGATGTTGTGATGCCAAAAAATATCGACGTAATCATACTAGTATCGATTAGATACGTGCCTGTTAACTTGATATCATTAGAGTGGATGTTAGGTGTAGATCCACCAATGGCATTTGTTTACATTTTGACGCCGGTGAGCTACAGTGTGTAGTGAAGCATGTTAGCTATTCCTCGTCCTGCAGGAATGATACTTGTAAGAAACATACTTTATTTGTCGCCATTGAGACGAGGATTAGTGATTTAGAAGTAGCTAAAACACTGCAAACTGGGGCTGGACTTTAGCCGCTAGCTAGCTAGCCATGTCTTTAAGCACCTCTTCCTGAGGGCGTTTCAGTGTTATAACTTCATCTTTATCGTTAGTTTTTATGCGAAAATGCGTCCATTCTCCCTTTTCTGTCCACACGCTGTGTCTGCTTGTAAGTTCTCCGTGTTTGTGCGCTGCCGAAAATGCTCCTCTACTCGTAAACCAGCAATGACACAACGTGACGACAACGGGGTTGCAGAGGGGGGTGGCGGACCAGTACTTTTCAGAGGCGGTATAGTACCGGAAATGATTCATTAGTATCGCGGTACTATACTAATACCGGTATACTGTACAACCCTACATGTAATACAGATTTTACAGATATTGGATCAGATTTACTAAAGGTTTGCGTGTACTAAAACACGTGCAAAACTGATTTATTAAGTGTATTGCGTCTGTTAAGTGGGCAGAATAGGTTGTATTTAGTCACGTGGCATGACAACCCCTGCAATAATTTGGTTTTGTTTGTGTAAAAAAATGTGTTCACCAACAAATTCAATATAAAGTGGCCAGAATATTAATTTAAATTTTATTTCATTATAATTCTATCATTATTCACTTAAATAAGGTTATAAATCTGTCAAGTTTTCCTTTACTATAGAGAATGAAGTAGAGATTTGCTGATACACATTGGATTATTAATAGTGTATAATACAAATCCTAATAATACATAATTAATATTATGATGATATTATTAGTGCATCTCCTAGAGTTAAGTCTCCCCGTCTCTAAAACCTAGTGATGCCTCTATTTCTAACTTTAATCGAGGATCATTTAAGGCACCAAAGTTTGTATTATTATATTTGTACTTTTTATTCCATCCTCTCATCTTGTGAATCGTTAAAAGTGAGGATTGAAGATGTTATGACGTCTGTGTTGAGTAAAGTGTTCAAAGCAAAGTTCGTCGTTATCTTTTATACATTTTTGATAAGGTAGTATTAGACAACCTTAATTAGGTTGAAGCAACCTTATTATTGAACTGTCACGGCTATATTCATTTTATTATAACATTTATGACGTCTTTTTAAAAAATTTACATATTTCAATGACTTAAAACAATAATAATTTAAACTTTACAAATCCAGAGGGCCCGTGCGATATACAGTCGCGATCAAAAGTTTACATACACTTCTAAAGAAATTAATGTCATGGCTGTGTTGAGTTTCCAATCATTTCTACAACTCTTATTTTTTTGTGATAGAGTGATTGGAGCACATACTTGTTGGTCACAAAAAACATTCATTAAGTTTGGTTATTTTATGAATTTATTATGGGTCTACTGAAAATGTGACCAAATCTGCTGGGTCAAAAGTATACATACAGCTCAATTTGTGTTTCATCTGACCACAGAACTTTCCTCCAGAAGGTCTTATCTTCGTCCAACACCTTAAAGCTCTTATAAAGTTTTCTGCTGATCACATGGACAAAGATATTACCTTCTGGAGGAAAGTTCTGTGGTCAGATGAAATAAAAATTGAGCTGTTTGGCCACAATACCTAGCAATATGTTTGGAGAAGAAAAGCTGAGGCCTTTAATCCAAGGAACACCATGCCTACCATACAAGCATGGTGGTGGTAGTATTATGCTCTGGGCCTGTTGTGCTGCCAATGGAACTGGTGCTTTACAGAGAGTAAATGGGACAATGAAAAAGGAGGATTACCTCCAAATTCTTCAGGACAACCTAAAATCATCAGCCCGGAGGTTGGGTCTTGGGCGCAGTTGGGTGTTCCAACAGGACAATGATCCCAAACACACGTCAAAAGTGGTAAAGGAATGGCTAAATCAGCTAGAATTAAGGTTTTGGAATGGCCTTCCCAAAGTCCTGACTTGACTTGTGGGCAATGCTAAAGAAAAAAGTAAATTTCGGAAAACCAACAAATTTAGCTGAACTGCACCAATTTTGTCAAGAGGAGTGGTCAAAAATTCAACTAGAAGCTTGCCAGAAGCTTGTGGATGGCTACCAAAAGCACCTTATTGCAGTGAAACTTGCCAAGGGACATGTAACCAAATATTAACATTGCTGTATGTATACTTTTGACCCAGCAGATTTGCTCACAATTTCAGTAGACCCATAATACATTCATAAAAGAACCAAACTTCATGAATGTTTTTTGTGACCAACAAGTATGTGCTTCAATCACTCTATCACAAAAAAATAAGAGTTGTAGAAATTATTGGAAACTCAAGACAGTCATGACAAAATTTTATTTACAAGTGTATGTAAACTTTTAATCGCGACTGTAGGTACAACATCCCGACTTACCCCTCCACTTCGACGGCCTTGAAGACGACCTGCATGTGTTATTCGTGTACATGTTCAATATTTTCGATGTTTGTGAAGGCACCTTGAGTAAGTTTGATAAGAAGGTGTAGTGTTGCTGTGTGGATTGCCACAAAGAATAAGAATATTAAACCTAATTCATGCTTAATATGGGTTTCAATAAATTAACTGTTATATTAATTATAGCACTGAATTATTATTACCATGCCACTGTTATTACTAGTTGGCATTGGTGCCACTATGGTGCCGGATTTTAAGTCTAATAACTCACTTGAGTCCTGGAAATAGATGTCGTTCCCGTTGTAGGCGTTCTTCAGCTTGTTGGTCATCACCCTAAGAGCCATGATCTGCTGACGGATGAACGTGTCTGGACGGGTGATGTCGACAGTGACCTCTGGGTTATTCACCTGGTTGGTCAGGCCATCCGTTACCACATCGGGGAAATACCTTAACAAGAACAACAATTCTTAGTACACTCTGTACTGTAACAGACAAAGGGCGTTGTGTTCTTAAAACCGAGAAAGAAAAGAAGAAAGAGAAAAAGAAACATCTTGGAGCCATGAGTCATCTTCACATGGGTGACCCAATAAAAAAGCCTTGAGAGAAAGCCTTTGTGAGATTACATCTAATAAAATGGCAATATTCTGTGTGACATGTCTGCAGGCAAAGGGAAACGTCGTCAGATAATTGCCCGACTGATAAAGCAGCAGAAGGACACCGTGGGATTTTATCCTCGCTTGACAGAACGCCATTTGTTCTCCGACGAACAAACCACAGGTCAGTCGAGACAATGAACACATCTGACAAGTCTAAGGAGGATGAACAGTATATACAGTAGTACTGGTAACACCCCACCGCAAAAAAAAACCCAAATGTGTATGAACGAGCCAAACAGGCAAAGAAAGAGATGAATTGAGAACCATCCATCCATCCATCCATCCATCCATCCATCCATCCATCCATCCATCCATCCATCCATCTTCTTCCACTTATCTGAGGTCGGGTCATGGGTGCAGCAGCCTAAGCAGTGAAGCCCAGACTTCCCTCTCCCCAGCCACTTCGTCCAGCTCTTCCCGGGGGATCCCGAGGCGTTCCCAGGCCAGCCGGGAGACATAGTCTACCCAACGTGTCCTGGGTCTTCCCCGTGGCCTCCTACTGGTCGGACGTGCCCTAAACACCTCCCTAGAGAGGCGTTTGGGAGGCATCTTGACCAGATGCCCAAACCACCTCATCTGGCTCCTCTCGATGTGGAGGATCAGCGGCTTTACTTTGAGCTCCTCCCGGATGGCAGAGCTTCTCACCCTATCTCTAAGGGAGAGCCCCGCCACCCGGCGGAGGAAACTCATTTCGGCCGCTTGTACATGTGATCTTGTCCTTTCGGTCAAAACCCAAAGCTCATGACCATAGGTGAGGATGGGAACGTAGATCGACCAGTAAATTGAGAGCTTTGCCTTCCGGCTCAGCTCCTTCTTCACTACAATGGATCGATACAGCGTCCGCATTACTGAAGACGCCGCACCGATCCGCCTGTCAATCTCACGATCCACTCTTCCCTCACTCGTGAACAAGACTCTGAGGTTCTTGAACTCCTCCACTTGGGGCAGGGTCTCCTCCCCAACCCGGAGATGGCACTCCGCCCTTTTCCGGGCGAGAACCATGGACTCGGACTTGGAGGTGCTGATTGAATTGAGAACAATACTGTAAATTCTGTATTGACCTCAATAAAAGACCACCCCTGTTTGTCAAGACCCTTTTTTGTTCAAGACACTGTCACAGCTAGGGATGTGATGACTTAAACAAGGAGGATAAAGTGTTTGTCTCACACCTAGTAATCCGCTGTGGACATACCAAGACAAAAATGTAGGTTCAGCGAAGGAAATACATTTTTGGCAGGCATTCACATTTTGCCACAACACACATGGGGGAAAGTCCTAGTTGGAAATACAGCCAAATTAACTCCTGAACTGGCATTTTCACACACACCTCAAACCATCTGCACACATCCAATGCTCATGGGGCGCACCAGAAACTATCTCGTGAGCACGAGAAACTTTTGCTTGCGCACGAGATACATATCTAAAAAATAAAATAAAATAAAAAATATATGAAAAATAAAAATTCCCCCATGTCCCTTTAGGGGCTCCGTAGGTTAGCATTGTAGCACTTTAAGATTTATTTGAATGAAAAGTGTGTAAGAAATAAAATATATTAATTTTATTTATTATTTTTGGAGGCCACTGTGGCGTACTACTCTGCTCAGCGGTCATTGAATGCACCATAAAAACACCTGTCTGGTGATCGATCACTCTGTACTAAGAGAGCACAGCCTGTAGGTTCAATGTACACAATTGAATATCTTTGACTATGTTTAAACTGCAGGCCAAAGTGGCCCAAATCAGATTTTTTTTTTAATCAGATTTTTTCCATCTGACTGTTTGCACTGCAAGTAAAATGTGAACTTTATCAGAGTCCAGTATAAACGCTGACTGGCCCTGATGTGGCCCCAATGTGGGCCCGACTTTGCTTACATGCGCAGTTCGATAAAGTGAAAACAAAGGAAGTTGAAGTAAATGAACAATGAAGTCGCTACTACTACAAAATAAAATAAAAGTCGCCACCACAGATATGGTCACCACACCTTAAAAATACAAGTTTTTTTATGTGAAAACAGATTTTTGTATGAATGGATTCATATAGTGTAAAATATTTGGGTGGGTTTTAATCTTTTTATGGCTGTTAAGTAGAGGAGACACGGACATCAACGTGGGCCAACGTGAGCTTTACTTTTCAACTCACATGTAAGCAAATACGTCACAGCGTCAATTTCGGTCCTTAACACTCACCATTTCTTCGGAATCAACATATATATTTAAATAATACATATTGCCTATTATTTGTGCACTATTGACAAGTGATGCATCGAAAATTTGGCCGTCGAAAATAGACTTTGTTCCCCAAACCGGATGTTGTGATGAAATGTCCACTTCTGCTGGTGGACGGAATTTTGAAATTGTGCTTACCGGTAAATAGATTTGAATTAATTTCAATGGGTGATGCTGATTTAAGATACAAGTGTTTTGAGTTACAAGCCTGGTCATTGAACCAATTGAGCTCATAAATTGAGGTACCACTATACGTTTTTGCAATCTGAAATGCATCACTAATTGTAAGGCAGACTCCAGTAGGACCCTCGGTTTGTCCCTTTACCTCCCCTTGGTGTGTCCATTCCAGCAGTGGTCATCAGTGACATTCCCTGCAGTCAGTCTGGTCTCGGCACACATCTCCTCAGGCAGACTGGACCAAAACTTCTTTGACTGCTTCAGTTTACCTTTAATATCAACCACCTGAGCATGGAGAGAGGATAAAGAACATTTTTAATCAAACCTTGAACCATATTTTACAGTAAGAGTAGTTTTGGTTGCATTTGTGTGCGCACTTGAAATGGGAATGGCTTTACCTAAAATACTGACTAAGCGTCCATAACCTGAGCAAAATGAACTTTTGGTCCATATGTTTATGTTCATCACATGTGATTTTTCAGTAAAGTACCTGTGATGAACAGCCAAAAAAAACCAACAGCCGTCATTTCCCAGACAATAAGGGAGTGATCAGTTGCAAGAAAAAAACAGCAGTTAATTTCAGTAAAATCGTTGTATTAAAATACAACATTGAAGCTTTTTAGGGACTTTTTAAATTCAGTTAAAAAAGGGATGTGTTTTAAACATTTCTACATACTGTTATGTGTGAGTGACAGGAAAAAAAGCTCTGGGGGAGATGTCATCTGACAGTACCTGTTGGTTTGCATGTGTGAATAAGAGACGACCTGTCTACTTCAGACTGTTTTAAAGGGTAAATTAAATAAAAACATATTTTCCATACGATAGTACACCCTCCTTCTGAATGTTCTGAACTCCTCTTTCCCTGACAGTGTCATATTGTTCCATAGTGGAAGTCTAAAAAAGATACTTTTACCTGCAAACGCACAACGACTTCTTGCAAACGAAACAATCAATCAATCCATCAATCAAAGTTTATTTATATAGCCCTTAATCACAAGTGTCTCAAAGGGCTGCACAAGCCACAACGACATCCTCGGCTCAGATGCCACATCAGGGCAAAAAAACCCTCAACCCATTGGGATACAATGAGAAACCATGGAGGGGACCACAGATGGGGGACCGCAGATGTGGTGTATATATAGATTATATATAATCTATTATATACATCCATCCATTTTCTACCGCTTGTCCCTTTCGGGGTCGCGGGGGGTGCTGGAGCCTATCTCAGCTGCATTCGGGCGGAAGGTGGTGTACACCCTGGACAAGTCGCCACCTCATCGCAGGGCCAACACAGATAGACAGATATATATATATATATAGACAGATATATATACACTACCGTTCAAAAGTTTGGGGTCACATTGAAATGTCCTTATTTTTGTAGGAAAAGCACTGTACTTTTCAATGAAGATAACTTTAAACTAGTCTTAACTTTAAATAAATACACCCTATTCATTGATTCTATGGTAAATGACTATTGTAGCTGCAAATGTCTGGTTTTTGGTGCAATATCTACATAGGTGTATAGAGGCCCATTTCCAGCAACTATCACTACAGTGTTCTAATGGTACAATGTGTTTGCTCATTGGCTCAGAAGGCTAATTGATGATTAGAAAACCCTTGTACAATCATGTTCACACATCTGAAAATAGTTTAGCTCTTTACAAAAGCTACAAAACTGACCTTAGCTTTGAGCAGATTGAGTTTCTGGAGCATCACATTTGTGGGGTCAATCAAACGCTCAAAATGTCCAGAAAAAAAAAACTTTCATCTGAAACTTGACAGTCTATTCTTGTTCTTAGAAATTAAGGCTATTCCACAAAACTTTTGAACGGTAGTGTATATATATATATATATATATATATATATATATATATAAATAAATTTATAAAAAAATATACTGTATATATATATATATATATATAGTACAGGCCAAAAATTTGGACACACCATCTCATTTCAATGATTTTTCTTTATTTTCATGACTATTTACATTGTAGATTGTCACTGAAGGCATCAAAACTATGACACCTTTTCAGGTGACTACCTCTTGAAGCTAATCGAGAGAATGCCAAGAGTGTGCAAAACAGTCATCAGAGCACAGGGTGGCTATTTTGAATAAAATAAAACAAAATAAAATGTTTCAGTTATATCACCATTTTTTGTTGAGTACATAAATCCACGTGTTCATTTATAGTTTTGATGCCTTCAGTGATAATCTACAAACCCAGTGAATGAGAAGGTGTGTTTGAACGTTTGGCCTATACTATATATATATATATATATATATATATATATATATATATATATATATATATATATATATATATATATATATATATATATATATATACATACACATCCATCCATCCATTTTCTACCGCTTGTCGCCTCCCTTTTTCTTTTCTTTTTCTTGTCTCCTCAGACAAAACTTTCCGTTTCTTTGGCCGCTTCTGCCATGATAGCATTAATCGCACGTAGGCGTTTGCATCGACTTCCGTCTTTGCAAGAAATGTGTATATACAGTATATATATATATATATATACACAGTATATATATATATATATATATATATATATATATAGTATATATATATATATCTATATATATATATATATATATATATATATATATATATATATATATGTATACACATTTCTAGCAAAAACGGAAGTCGGTGCAAACGCCTACGTGCGATTAATGCTATCATGGCAGAAGCGGCCAAAGAAACGAAAAGTTTTGTCTGAGGAGACAAGAAAAAGAAAAGAAAAAGGGAGGCGACCCGGATAAAAGGACAGTCAAGGATCAACATTGGCCACTGTATAAAGAAGAAAACATGCGATGACAGCAAACCACAAATATAAAGTTCAAATAAAATACGTTGCTAATGTAGAAAGATTAGTCATACTAACTGACTAACCTGATGCGCTGGTCCTCATGGGAAACGTGGTCTTCCTTCAAGCAAAACACTACCGTTTTGGTCCACAGGCGTAGACACGGGGCCACTTCAATATTAACACTGAATTCGTAATCTTACTCTCGATTTTGATCATATTCAATAACATAAATGATATTCCCGAACGCAGCTGAGATAGGCTCCAGCACCAATAGGGATAAGCGGTAGAAAATGGATGGATGGATGGATATTAAAGCATGTGTTAATCACAAAGAGTATTATTAATTTAACAAATAAACCTTAGACTTAGGTCAGGCTGATTAGAAAAAGAAGTACTAACCAAATAAACAATACATTTACATACAATATTTATTATGTAGTGCTAAAACAAATAAACTGAAATAATAATAAATCTGTCTAACTAAACCGTCAATAAAATTAAAGTGCAAATGAAAATACAGCTTCACAACTTTAGTCATAATTTTTGCGCTTAAGAAATTTCTCTATGACGTTAGCGCAAGACTTATTCTTTTAGTTTTATATCGTCATTACTGCCACAAGTGGTAGAAAAGTGTAAAAGCGGAAAAACGGACCAGAGCTGAAAAGACAGATATATTACATCCTAGGGGGCGCTCGTGGCCTAACACTATAGTCAAGAACAGGCCTGGGCAATTATTTTGACTCGGGGGCCTCATTTACAGAAACAAATGTGTCTATCTATTTTTAGTGACACTAATACAAAACCTCACAATAATGTCTGATTGAATGCTAAAAACGTTATGACAGACCGCCTTAAAAAACGTAATGTAATTGAACATTTTTCTATGAACGATAAAACACTGAATATTGACAAAATATGAATGTAACACCCCCTTTCGATCGACATATTTTACAATCAAGTGAAACGCAACAAACAGGCAACAAACAATGAAATATGAACGCGAAGGGTACAAAATAAACCCACCTACAATCTGATATCTGATATATCACTAAGCTTTAGAACTTTCCGCGTCTGTGGAAACGCTTCCCGCTCACACTGCTTGGTGCCTCGTCTGAGCTGCTGTGACGTAGATTACCATAGTAACTAATTAGATTACCATAGTAACTAATTAGATGACCATAGTAACTAGTATATCATCCAAAAGTGCAGATTCCAACCATTGAAATACTTTGTATAGTTCAAGACTTACGGTCATTAGAAAACATCACTGTACATCATAATGGCGGCTACACTTTCCATTTTAAAGATCCAAAAACAATTTTGGGGAATGTCCGGCGGGCCAGATTGAAAAGCTTAACGGGCCGCATGTGGCCCCCGGGCCTTAATTTGCCCAGGTCTGGTCAAGAAAGTTAAGAGACACTGGTATACAATATACGCCATCAACGTCTCTTCGCAAAGAAACACGCCCAAGGCTCCCACTACTTTAGCGTTATGGTGAGTTGATTTTTCATGGTCATTTTTTTTTCTGTTTTTATCTGCCACACGTGGAAAGCCCATCCATCCATTCATTTTCTACCGCTTGTCCCTTTTGGGGTCGCGGGGGGTGCTGGAGCCTATCTCAGCAGCATTCGGGCGGAAGGCGGTGTACACCCTGGACAAGTCGCCACCTCATCACAGGGCCAACACAGATAGACAGACAACATTCACATTCACATTCACACACTAGGGCCAATTTAGTGTTGCCAATCAACCTATCCCCAGGTGCAGGTTTTTTGCGGTGGGCGGAAGCCGGAGTACCCGGAGGGAACCCATGCAGTCACGGGGAGAACATGCAAACTCCACACAGAAAGATCCCGAGCCCGGGATTAAACTCAGGACTACTCAGGACAGGGGTGTCCAAAGTGCGGCCCGGGGGCCATTTGCGGCCCGTAGGTCATTTTTTAACGACCCCACGACACATTCTAAAAATACGATTAAAAAAAACAAACAAACGTGGTATAAAAGAGCAAACAGGTGAAATGTAACAAGAAAATGTTGCAATTTTTACTCTAATTACACAAAGCTCCCATGTAGGCGGTTTCTTTCTTTAAAATTATAATTAATCAAAATTAACGTCATTATGAATTATTGACCTATTGAAGGCTCCAATTACATCACATCAAATATTCCACTTTGAGATATTCTTTGGGGAAAATGTTGCAGATTTTGTGTTTGCCATATAAAAAACTGAGCTGTTGTTTTTTAAAAGAATGGCCTAAAACGAACAAACAAAAAACATAAACAACAATAAAACTTCGAATTGACGGACGGATCTGAAGCTGATCTCGAGATTATTGTGCTAAAAGTAATCAGTAAAAAAAAAGTATAATTTATTTTTTAACACTTTAATGAGTAGAACCCTTTTGGATCCCCAATAATTTTAGTGGGATTTTTTTCCGCGTGTGTCATTGCTCAAAAAATGGCAATTTTGTCATGAGTTTTTGACCTTTTTAAGGTTCCAATTATTTTATAATCTCAAATATTCCACTTTGATATTTAATTGGGGGAAAATATTGCATATTTGGTGGGTTTTTTTTCCATAAAAAACCTTGGTTTTCTTTGACAAAAAGGGCATACAACTTAAATGTTTAAAAACGTTTTTTTGACAGATAGACCTAATGTTGATCTAGAGATTTAAACTTTGAATAATAATAATAATAATAATACTAAATAATGACACATTTTTTAGATTTTTTTGACTAAAACTCTTTGGGTTCACCGGGATCAAGCCTGAGTGGCGGCCTAAATGTATATTTTTTTAAATATTTATTGTATTGGTTTTTAAAATAAAAAATATATAAATGGCCCCCGCTTGCTTTGATTTTTCAGTGTGCGGCCCTCAGTGGAAAAAGTTTGGACACCCCTGACTCAGGACCATCGTATTGTGAGGCACATGCACTAACCCCTTTCCCACCATGCTGCCCACGTGGAAAGCCGGTCCGTTAAAATAATGCATACATTAAACCGGCCCCTGGTGGAAAAAAGGTTGGGGACCCCTGCTCTATACCACAGGAGCACTCTAGTGTTTTTAGGAATTTGCTGCAAAAATGTTTGTCTCTCAAGTTTTGAACTGCACAGTACGGTGTCATCCCAGGGCTGGGTTTTGGCCACCGGGCAGATACTTATCGTCTTGGTCCTCTTGTACTTGTACCTCGTGTCAGTATGGTAATCAATTAATTTATTGTTAGTCTTATCCTTCTGAAAGACCATGAGTTTCTACTGTAGATGGGAATCTATGATCTAACTACACACCAGTGGCGGATAGTGGTCTCCCAAGGAGGGGAAGCTCAATTTCGGCCTACATCATAAAATGTGTTGGTTTATTTATACGTAAATTCTACCCTCAGTTCCTTTTTAAGAAAGTGATCTGGGACCCTGTTGTACCAAGAAGGCGTATTTTTCCAGGGATTTGACAATTGTCCTCTCAATGGCCAGCAGAGCTAGGCTGCAAGACTCATGGTGTTGCGGGTGTGTAGCTCCAATCTTTGCCACTAATGACAATAGTTTGTAAATGTATGTTTATTCAATAAAAAATAAAAATAAAAACAACATTCAAATTATCTGCCAGCTAGCTGGGACTGGCGCGAGGCTTGTGCGAAGTGTGTCCGCCTGTGAGTGCTTTGAGACGGTGGAGGGGCTCAGCAGCACCCGCTGCTCGGCAGGGACAGAAACTGCAGGGTGAAAGAAGTCAGTCTCCAAACACAAAATACCACCAGAAATAGAAGCTCTATTTGTCGCTAGTCGTTTTCAAACAAAGAAAATGTCGCTAAGAGGATCAGGAAAGTCTCCGGTTCAACTCAGAACAACAGAATGAATATTGAAAAATGCGCCCACGGACGTTCACAACACAAGATCGCTGATTCGCTCATTTCGCTGTCAATCAAAAAGGGACTCAGCCTTAGACAGATCATCCAATCATCATGCAGAAGTTGAGCGCCCGGGCCAGCCGAAGCCGGCCCACTGCCCCATAGACCCCAGGGACGCTGAGCGGGACAAAGCCCAGCATTTATCCAATGACTCGTCTCGTTTCGCTGCAGTGTATGGACAAAAGATTTTTAGTCAATAACACTTTATATTTAATCACTTATTTTTTTAGGGGAAGCTGAGTCATTCCAGGGCTAGATTTTGGCCACCGGGCAGACACTTATTGACTTGGTCCTCTTGTCCTCTTGTACCTTGTGTCAGTATGGTATTTAATGAATTAATTGTTAGTCTTATCCTTCTGAAAGACCACAAGCTTCTACTGGGGGACGGCGTGACGCGGTTGGAAGAGTGGTCGTGCCAGCAACCTGAGTGTTCCTGGTTCAAACCCCACCTTTTACCAACCTCGTCACGTCTGTTGTGTCCTTGAGCAAGACACTTCACCCTTGCTCCTGATTGGTCGTGGTTAGGGCCTTGCATGGCATCTCCCGCCATCAGTGTGTGAATGTGTGGGTGAATGGGTGAATGTGGAAATAGCTTCGAGTACATTGAAGGTAGAAAAGCGCTATACAAGTATAACCCATTTACTGTAGATGGGAATCTATGATATAACTATACACAAAGTAAATCATGGTAAGAAAGCCATGGGCCAGATGAAGTTATGATCCTTGTAAGCAGAGTGGCAGCAATGACAAAAAATGACTTCCAGATCTGACTTTGTTATGTGCTTTCAGCTTTCTCCAACTTTTGAAAATGTGACATATTTTACCGGGGCATAAAGGAACGCCAGATAGTGCAAACGCCACCCCCCCCTCACCTCCCCACCCTGGCGCCCCAGTATCTTGCAAGTGGAGCTCATGTGAAATTGCAGTGAACCTGAGCAGAACATGAAAGGTGGCGGTGCTGAGTGTGCGACGCCGCTGTGGGCCTCCACGCCGCTTTTGATGTGTTAATCCTGTCACACTGATGCCAAGGCACCTCGGCAGCTCCGATGCTGCCCAGAGGGTCGCGGCTGCGTTCGGCGCCACAGATTGACGGCCGATGTATGACTGAGAAAAAACCCCCAAAAAACTTTAATCTTAACCGGAGTCGACATCTGCTCGGCCCCGTGACAAAAGACGTGGATGGAGTGAAATGTTGCATTTTACTGATGCAAACGTGTAGAAATAAGTTTGCTTCTTAAAGTGATGACACTCCTCCTTTATTGTTATTGTTGCTTCGCTTGGAGGATTGAGGCTCTTTGTGCAGATGCTTAAACACTCCGAAGACTGAATGTGAAGACATTATTCCTGCTTTTATCGCCCTCGTATTCCTGCAAATTAACACATCAACCATGTGATCATATACACTATATTGCCAAAAGTATTTGGCCACCTGCCTTGACTCACATATGAACTTGAAGTGCCATCCCATTCCTAACCCATAGGGTTCAATATGACCTTTTGCAGCTATTACAGCTTCAACTCTTCTGGGAAGGCTGTCCACAAGGTTGCGGAGTGTGTAAATAGGAATTTTCCACCATTCTTCCAAAAGAGCATTGGTGAGGTCACACACTGATGTTGGTCGAGAAGGCCTGGCTCTCAGTCTCCGTTCTAATTCATCCCAAAGGTGTTCTATCGGGTTCAGGTCAGGACTCTGTGCAGGCCAGTCAAGTTCATCCACACCAGACTCTGTCATCCATGTCCTTATGGACCTTGCTTTGTGCATTTGTGCAGCTCTTCGGCCATGGAAACCCATTCCATGAAGCTCTCTGTGTACTGTACGTGGGCTAACTGGAAGGTCACATGAAGTTTGGAGCTCTGTAGCAACTGACTGTGCAGAAAGTCGGCGACCTCTTTGCACTATGCGCTTCAGCATCCGCTGACCCCTCTCTGTCAGTTTACGTGGCCTACCACTTCGTGGCTGAGTTGCTGTTGTTCCCAAACTCTTCCATTTTCTTATAATAAAGCCAACAGTTGACTTTGGAATATTTAAGCGAGGAAATTTCACGACAGGATTTGTTGCACAGGTGGCATCCTATGACAGTTCCACACTGGAGCGGCCCATTCTTTCACAAATGTTTGTAGAAACAGTCTCCATGCCTAAGTGCTTGATTTTATACACCTGTGGCCGGGCCAAATGATTAGGACACCTGGTTCTGATCATTTGGATGGGTGGCCAAATAATTTTGGCAATTTATTGTATATTTACTGCACATTCACATTATCATGCTCCTACCTGTGGTGTTTTGCTATGTTTTGAAACATGCATTTTCATGGGCATGTTATCAGCAGCAACATAGCTCGACAAGTTATGGGCGGATTATGATGGAACTTTCAGGAAATATCCAAAATGGAACAAGTGATTAAAATTTGGCAGTGATGCGGATCATTTCTACTAAGTTACCTCACGTTTGAGTTACCATGGCGAACCGCTTTGTGTGTATATGCTACCGACCCCGCCTCCACCCACAGAAACAAAGAGAGTGGATGATTGACAAGAGGGTTCACTCGGTTTATTTCTTTCTGCAGTAGAACAAACGCGCCCAGGTGCTAAAACAATCCAACGATTGTTGATTTTATACACCTGTGGCTGGGCCAAGTGATTAGGACACCAGATTCTGATCATTTGGATGGGTGGCCAAATACTTTTGGCAATATAGTGTATGACCATTAACCCAGGGGTGTCAAACTAATTTTAGACCGGGGGCCACATGGAGGAAAATCTACGCCCAAGTGGGCTGGCCTGGTAAAATCACGGCACGATAACTTAAAAATAAATGATAAATAAAAATAAAGACAACTTCAGATTGTTTTCTTTGTCTAAAAATAGAACAAGCACATTCTGAAAATGTACAAATAATAATGTTGTTGTTTTTTTTTTCACTTACATGTTGCGGTTAATAGTTATTTATACTTTCTAAATAAATTATGTGATAATGGTCAACTCATTTTCATTCTATCAAGATAAAAAAATTATATCAAAATCAAATTACAGTATGTTATTTATGTAGTTTGCTCATTTCCCTTGACTGGTGCACTAACATCATGTGGTTTATTTATTTTTTACATATGTAGCATCATCTACAAAGATACAAAGAATTGTTATTGCGACATCTAGTGGACGCATTTAAAACAGTAGTTTCTTTCATTCCCAAATTTCGACTCATTTTTATTCTTAGCAAACTCATACCGCGGGCCGGATAAAACCTGTTCGCGGGCCTGATCCATTCTGCGGGCCATACGTTTGACAACGCTGACATAAACCATGTGACCATATATAACCATTAACCATATCATATACCTACATACCTGGCTTGTAAATTGATACGTAAAACAATTGTAATGAGACAACTCATACGTTTATTGACCTTTTATAATCTGATAATAGTACTACTACTACTACTACTAATAATAATAATAATAATAATGATGATGATGACAATAATAATTAAAAAATGATAATATTGGTGTGCTTCAGCTTACCGTAACCCTAGTGAAGATAAGTGGTATGGAAAAAGGATTGAATGGATGGATACAAAAATATATATTAATAATAAGATGATGAAACAAATTACTCATAATTTTATTGATTTACAAATTACTATAGTATAGTGTTGTCCCGATACCAATATTATGGTACCGGTACCAGTACCAAATTGTATTTCGATACCTTTCGGTACTTTTCGATACTTTTCTAAATAAAGGGGACCACAAAAAAATGCATTATTGGCTTTATTTTAACAAAAATATTTGAGTACATTAAACATGTGTTTCGTATTGCAAGTTTGTCCTTAAATAAAATAGTGAACATACTAGACAACTTGTCTTTTAGTAGTTAGTAAACAAACAAAGGCTCCTAATTTAGTCTGCTGACATATGCAGTAACATATTGTGTCATTTATCAATCTATTATTTTGTCAAAATGTTTAAAGGACAAGTGGTAGAAAATGAATTATTAATTTACTTGTTCATTCACTGTTAATATCTGCTTACTTTCTCTTTTAACATGTTCTATCTACACTTCTGTTAAAATGTAATAATCACATATGTTTCTGTTGTTTGGATGCTTTACATTAGTTTTGGATGACACCACAAATGTAGGCATCAATCCGATACCAAGTCGTTACAGGATCATACATTGGTCCTATTCAAAGTCCTCATGTGTCCAGGGACATATTTCCTGAGTTTATAAACTTAATATACATTTTTTAAAAACGAAAAAAGATTTTGTGATGCTAAAAAACATTGATGTTATCATAGTAGTATCGACTACATACACTCCTGTACTTGGTATCACTACAGTGGATGTCAGGTGTAGATCCACCCATTCATGATCGGCGTCATTAGCGGTGACGCCGGTAAGCGGTTGGGGGCCCGGCACTTTTCAGAGGCGGTATAGTACCGAATAAGATTCATTAGTATCGCGGTACTATACTAATACCGGTATACCATACAACCCTAATACAGCAACACTAAAAGTGTTAAAAAAGAGGTCAGTTAGAATAATACATAATGTTGGCTATCGAGAACATTCAAACCCTTAATTAATTAATTTGGTGCATTTGCAAATAGCTAGAATTATGCACAAACTATAACCTGCTACCCAAGAATGCACAACAATTCTTCTCAACAAAAAAGGAGAAATATAACTTTAGGGGAAACATGTAACATAAAAACATTTGTGTTTACGTACAACACTTAAATACTGATATATCATCAGTATGTGGATTTAAATTGTGGAATGGACTAAGCAAAGAAATAAAACAATGTATAAATATGATACAGTTCAAGAAACTGTTCAAACTCAAATTGTTTTCCAACTAAAAGGTAGAAGAATCCCGATAAAAATTTTGAACCTTATTGAAAAATGAAATCATCTTATTTATCTCATTATGTAAAACAGAACACACTTTGCTATTTATTAATGACAACTTTATTTATTCATTATTTATGTATTTGATATTTATTTACTTACTCATTTATCTTTTATTTTTTATTTACTCATTTGTTGATTACAGACTGAGAACAAACAAATGTATTAGAAATTGCTATGAAATGAAAAGTATCATATCGCAATTAACTAAATAAACTCAAACCAGAACCATTATTTGTATTAATGCTAATTGTTATCAACTTCTATTTCAGTGATAGTTTGTATTTCATTAACTTTTTTTTTTTTTTAAATGCAATGTTAGCCAATTTGTCTTTTTATGTCTTTTTTGTCGCTTGCAGACATCCTTTCTAATAAAAACAATTGTGGCTGTGATTGATTGTCAAATAAAGCAAGTGCTGGGAGATAATGCTCATGTATTTGATGATTCATAGAGGGCATTTCCACGCGAGTAAAAACGTTTTCTCAAAACAATAAAAAAGATGCTCATGGAAAAGGTCAGCCTGCCTCCCTCTTTTATAGCACATTTGGCCATGAATAAATGATAACTGCAAAAAGCAACCTAAGGGTGTAGGCACCAGTAACACCCACTAGATGGCACTATGTCCTAATGAACTATACATTTAGGGCCTGGAAGACTCAGAAAATACAACAATAATTGTTATTTTCACATTAAAAGACAATTAATATTAATTAGTGAATGTTATCTGTGACATTAATATGTGAACTTAATTTGAACAAAAAAAAAGTTATTGTATTGAATGAACTATCAGTAAAAGACACGGAGAAGGGGAAGGATTAAATGTCAGTACTTCTTTTTATGTTATGTTAAAAAGTGCAAATGTAACCAAATGAGCTTCTCTGATGTACTTTCCGAAATAGGTCGGAAACAAATCTCAACCATAACTGTTTATTTAAAAAAACATTAATATTAACAACTTAATTTACAAATAGCAACAACCCAATAATTAGCAATTAAAGCAAATAACACACATTTGCATTTATTTAACTAACATAATAAAACTGTGTTAAACTTTTCTCACAAGTCATTACTTCTAATCAATTTTCAGATATATTTGGATATTATTGGATTCTCCCTAAATAATTTTTTTTGGCAGATGTATATAAAGTATATATTATTTTATAACCTGTTCTGATTGATAGTCGGCAATTACATAATGTTTAACAGATTACATTTTAATGATAACTAGAGAAGGTAATAACATTGCCATGCGGGTATATGAATACCATTAACTTGTACAACATGTAATGTACAGACTATCAGAAACATTTATTCAGGTATAAATATCACATATTACAATACCAAACATCTTAGATAGTCAAAGCATGATCCTAACAATCCACATTTTGTGTTATTAATGCGCAAAACTGGTCTCCAAATATGGTGTAGCTCCTTCTCTGAATGCAAGTGCTCTTACAGCAGGAATACAAAATCTGCATGCCTACAAAATACAACATTTGGCAAGACAGCCACACTATCCATCCATTTTCTACCGCTTGTCCCTCTCGGGGTCGGCTGTAGCCTATCCAAGCTGCATTTGAGTGGAAGGCAGGGTACACCCTGGACAAGTCGCTACCTCATCACAGGGCCAACACAGATAGACAGACAACATTCACACACTAGGGCCAATTTACACTTTTTCATTGTAATTAAAAGCGTGTTTGTCATTTTGTGTTCATCTGCTTAAAAAAGAATAATGTTTCATAAAACATTTCATTAAAACTGATCGTCCAGTCATAGTGATAAAACACTTGAAAATTATCTGTTTAGGGTACATTTTCTAATGATGAAAAACTAGATCTAACTGCAATTAACTACATGTGTCTATATATATATATATATATATATATATATATATATATATATATATATATATATATATATATATATGTATATATATATATATATATAGACACGCGCTCTGTGGACTTGGAGAAGGCATTTGATCGTGTCCCTCGGGAAGTCCTGTGGGGAGTGCTCAGAGAGTATGGAGTTGTGGCAGTCCTCTCCCTGTATGATCGGTGTCAGAGCTTGGTCCGCAGTAAGTCAGACCAATTTCCAGTGAAGGTTGGACTCCGCCAAGGCTGCCCTTTGTCACCGATTCTGTTCATAACTTTTATGGACAGAATTTCAAGGTGCAGTCAGGGCGTTGAGGGAATCCGGTTTGGTGGCTGCAGGATTAGGTCTCTGGCCAGGATCTTCAGCTCTCACTGGATCGGTTCGCAGCAGAGTGTGAAGCGACTGGGATGAGAATCAACACCTCCAAGTCAGAGTCCATGGTTCTCGCCCGGAAAAGGGTGGAGTGCCATCTCCGGGTTGGGAAAGGGATCTTGCCCCATGTGGAGGAGTTCAAGTACCTCGGAGTCTTGTTCACGAGTGGGGGAAAAGTGGATCATGAGATCGACAGGCTGATCGGTGCGGCGTCTTCAGGAATGCGGAGGCTGTATTGATCTGTTATGGTGAAGAAGGAGCTGAGCTGGAAAGTAAAGCTCTCAATTTATCGGTCGATCTACGTTCCCATCCTCACCTATGGTCATTTATGACCAAAAGGACAAGATCACGGGTACAAGCAGCCGAAATGAGTTTCCTCCGTCGAGTGGCGGGGCTCTCCCTTAGAGATAGGGAGAGAAGCTCTGTCATCCGGGAGGAGCTCAAAGCAAAGCCGCTGCTCCTCCACATCGAGAGGAGTCAGGTGAGGTGGTTCGGGCATCTGGTCAGGATACCACCCGTACGCCTCCCACCTCACTCCCTCGGCTTCTGGCTGCTCCAACGTTTCACTCTTCTTTTGTGCTCGCTTCTAGAAGCAGTAGTTCATCCTCAGTAATTTCAGCTTCAAAAAGATAAGGTTGTGATTCCTTGTATGTTGAAAAATAGTTTTTTTTCGTTGTTTGTTACCGAATCTGCTATGATTAGAAGACAGACACATCTTTGTTTCCGGAAGTAGGAACACAGTTGTTGCCAGAAGTCAGAAGTGCGTTGCTATGGAAACGTAAAATTTGCGGCGAGGGATTACTTCTGGCATTGATTAAAATGACCAAAATACGGTAAATATTGAACATATTACATATTATTATGAACTTGTGTGTTACTGCATTGCAGTGTGTAAACAAAACGTTGATGCAGGGTTTTTAAGTTGTTTTAGAGGGCTCGAAGGCTACAATGGTGACTCCCATTAGCTACATTTACTGAGTGTGGTTTATCATCCTTAAACCCCACCCCCCAGCCTCAAATGCAATTTTGCCAACTTTTCAACTTTCCAAATCCTCTTGGCGACTTTTTTGTAAACAGCCAATAGCAACAAATCCAGTAACATTTTCCGGTGTTGTTGGAGACTTTCCTTGTGTCTTACAGACTTGTGTCTCTGGAGACTCTGAGGTAAGGTGGTTCGGGGATCTGGTCAGGATGCCACCTTAGCGCCTCCCTGCGGAGATGTTTAGGGCACGTCCGGCTGGTAGGAGGACACTGGGAAGACCCAGGACACGTTGGCAGACTATGTTTCCCGGCTGTCTTGGGAACGCCTTGGGATCCCCCGGGATGAGCTGGACGAAGTGGCTGGGGAGAGGAAAGTCTGGGCTTCTCTGCTTAGGCTGCTTCCCCCGCGACCCAACTTCGAATAAGCGGAAGAGGATGGATGAATGGATATATATACAGTCGTGGTCAAAAGTTGACTTGTGAAGGACGTAATGTCATGGCTGTCTTGAGTTTCCAATAATTTCTACAACTCTTATTTTTTTGTGATAGAGTGATTGGAGCACATACTTGTTTGTCACAAAAACATTCATGAAGTTTGGTTCTTTTATGAATTTATTATGGGTCTACTGACCAAATCTGCTGGGTCAAAAGTATACGTACAGCAATGTTAATATTTGGTTACATGTCCCTTGGCAAATTTCACTGCAATAAGGCGCTTTTGGTAGCCATCCACAAGCTTCTGGTTCAATTTTTGACCACTCCTCTTGACAAAATTGGTGCGGTTCAGCTAAATTTGTTGATTTTCTAAAATGGACTTGTTTCTTCAGCATTGTCCACACATTTAAGTCAGGTCTTAGGGAATGCCATTCTAAAACCTTAATTCTAGCCTGATTTAGCCATTCCTTTACCACTTTTGACGTGTGTTCGGGGTCATTGTCCCACTGGAACACCCAACTCCGCCCAAGACCCAACCTCCGGGCTGATGATTTTAGGTTGTCCTGAAGAATTTGGAGGTAATCCTCCTTTTTCATTGTCCCATTTACTCTCTGTAAAGCACCAGTTTCATTGGCAGCAAAACAGGCCCAGAGCATAATACTACCACCACCATGCTTGACGGTAGGAATGGTGTTCCTGGGATTAAAGGCCTCACCTTTTCTCTTCCAAACATATTGCTGGGTATTGTGGCCAAACAGCTCAGTTTTTGTTTCATCTGACCACGGAACTTTCCTCCAGAAGGTCTTATCCTTGTCCATGTGATCAGCAGCAAACTTTAGAAGAGCCTTAAGGTGTCGCTTCTGGACCAAGGGCTTCCTTCTTGCATGGTAGCCTCTCAGTCCATGGCGATGCAAAACACGCTCGTGGACACTGACACCTGTGTTTCAGCAGCTTCTGATTCATTGCCGACCTGCTTTTTTTGGTGGTTCTCGGTTGACTCTTGATCACCGTGACCAATTCTCTCTCAGCAGCAGGCAATAGCTTGCGTTTTCTTCCTGATCGTGGCAGTGACTTCTTCATCGTATGGGCAGCTGTTTTCCGGCACCCGGACCTGAGGCCGAGGGTCTATGCCTTTTACCACCCCAGGCCCGGGGGGCCCTCCCGTTCATATGTCAGGACACACAGAAGTGAGCCAGGTCACCGAGCAGTCATCCAAGTCCGCCAGGCCACGCAAACCATTAGGAGCACGATAAATCGGGCAACGCAGGATCACGTGGTCGGCAGTCTGCTCCTCCGCGCCACACTCACACGTCGCGTTAGGTGCTAAGCCCCACTGGAACATGTTTGAGCGAAAGCGACCGACACCAGTTCGGAGGCGGTTAAGCCTCACCCAGGCCACTCGTGGTAGTGAGAGGCCTGGTATTGAGCCGGTGTCAGGTATGAAGTCACGGAGTCTGGAGGAGATGGTATGCTCCAGGTCCGTGCTCCATTTGTGATTCGCCCAGTGAGCCGCCCTGATGTTGTTGTCACTGCATTGCTGCAGGAGCTTCAGGGCGGCTGGTACCAGTGGGTCTCTGGAGGGGAGGCGGGGCGTTGGCTCTGAGGAGAGTGTGAGCCTTTCATGGAGCAGGTGGTTCTCATCCATGTTTGCCCGGCCCGCCAGAGTTGCTACAGCACCTTGGCGACGAAGCTCAGCGGGTTGGATGCCTGCTAAGATGGGCAGTAGCTCCACAGGGGTGGGGCGCAGGCATCCAGTGATAACACGCAAGGCTTCGTTGATCGGGACATCAAGTTGTTTAGAGTGAGCACTGCGCGCCCAGACAGGTGCGCAGTACTCAGCAGTTGAGTAGACCAGGGCAAGTGCTGCTGTTCGCAGAGTTCTTGCCCCGGCACCCCAACCGGACCCGACCAACCGTCTCAGCAGTGAGACGCGGGTGTTGAGTTTCTTGCGTGTTGCCAAGAGGTGTTTACGGAAAGTGAGCGACCTGTCCAGGGTGACCCCAAGGTATTTAGGGTCAGGACGAGGGTCTTCAGGTGTAGGACGAGGCCGGCATAGGGTAAGGGAAGCCCCATCCGGCTTCCGCACCTCGAACCTGATCTCACGATCCGCTTCCCAATTGTATAGGTGGAAAGCTTGTGTCACCGTCTTGGATTCGCTGAGCTTCAATCTCCAGTTATGGAGGTAAGCCACTAAGGTCTCCATGTCCTGGCTTAGAGTTCCCTCCAAGGCCTGCCAGTCCCTGTCGGAGTGCAGCAGCGCGAGATCGTCTGCGTATGCGAACCTCCGTGAGACTGTGGCAGGCAGGTCGTATGTATAGATGTTATACAGGAGGGGAGCCAGGACAGATCCCTGGGGGACGCCATTTTTCAGGCGCCGCAACCTGCTTTTATCTCCGTTACTGGTGGTGAGAGTAAAGCTGCGGTTCCAGACAAGCTCCATGATCATTTTGACCATGTGCCTGTCTGGAAGCAGGCGGAGAAGTTTGCAGGTGAGGCCGCGGTGCCAGACTGTGTCATAGGCAGCAGTCAGGTCTATGAAGACGGCACCGGCCTTCTTTTTCGCCTCAAAGCAGTCCTCGATGTCCTGGGTAAGGAGGGCGACCTGATCCACCGTGGACTTCCCACGTCGAAAACCCGCCTGCTCCCGGGGGAGGTGGGGGTCTATGATGGGCTCGACACGGGCGTGAATCAGGCGCTCGAGGACTTTAAAGGGGACGCAGAGCAAAGAGATTGGTCTGTAGCTCGTTACGTCATCCTTTGGCTTGTTCGGCTTGGGGATAGCGACAACAGTGGCCCTTCTCCAAATCCTGGGGATCCGGAGTTGGCGCAGGCAAGAAGACAGGAAAACTCTCAGCCAGGACTTCATTGCAGGGGCAGCGTGGAGCACGAGTTCTGGGCAGATGTTGTCAGGCCCAGCAGACTTGCCTGGTTTGGTATACTGGAGGGCAGCTGTGAACTCCTCCGGTGAAAACTCACCGGAGATGTTACACTCGCTAGATGTTGTTGTCCTCCAGAGGTCTGCAGTTTCCTGGCGCACCGCCCGGGAAAAATCTCGATTTATCCCGGTATATGCCCCGTTTTTCACAACCTGTGCTGCAATAGCATTTGCGGTAACGGGGCATGTTCGGGGTGTGCGCTCAGACCTACCAGTCAAGTTGTTCAAAGTGCTCCACGCGATACGGCTAGTGTGCGAGAAGTCGATGGAGTGGACTGCCTCTTTCCAGCGCTGGTGCCTCTTCCTTCCAAGAGTGGAAAGAAGGGCAGTGGCTGAATTGTTAGCCTCCGGGCCATAGGGAGCCTGGAGGAAGGCGCTGTAGAGGGTCTCGCACTCGCCATCCCAGCATGGTTTGTAGTTCTTACGCCGGCCGCGTGGGATGGCTTTTTTGGCCGCAGATGTTAGTGCCCTACAGAAGTCCTGGTATGCCTCGTCCACGTTGGGTGTGTCTGGTGGTGGGAGACACCGTGTGGACTTGTTGGTATGGAGGCGATAGAGTTTCCAATTGGCCTTCCGGAAGTTCCATCGCTTCATCGGTCCGCTCGGAACTGTTGTCACGAGGTCGGGCACCGATATCAGCGACGGTCGGTGTTGCGACCTGGGGAACATTCCTAGAACACGTCTGTCGGGGAGCTGGGTGTCCACACCGACACTCACGAAAGCCAGGTCAGGGTTCGTGTCAGTGTTATGCCGAGCGGAGTGAAAGCTGGCTGGGCCCTTCGGGTTGTAGAGAAGGTTGAGCGAGTTGCGCTCTGCCCAGTCAGAAAGAGTTTCCCCGCTCGGTGAGGTGGTACTGTATCCCCACCGTGTATGCCGGCAGTTGAAATCACCAGCATATACACACGGTGGTTCAAGCACTGGCAGTGACACTGGCGTGAGTTGTGAGGGTGGTGGTTTGTAGACGTTGACAATTTTGATGTCGCCAACGTCCACTCGCAGCCACTCGATCTCGGAGTTGTCCGGTGATCGATCGGCGAGGGTCCAGCTCAGATCGTTGTGGACAAACGTGGCAAGGCCATGCTTCTTGCTCAGGATTGACCCAGCTAGCGTGAAGTTGGTGATCGCTAGCTTGTCCGCTGTTGGGCGGTGGGTTTCCTGAAGGAGGATGACCATGGCTTGGGTGGTGTGGGCCATGTGCTCGATGACGGATGTTTTGGCATCTGTGAGCCCTTCAACGTTCAGTTGCAGTATTCTTGGTTGGAGACCGGCAGCAGTGTTGCTACCAGATCTCCGCCCAGACTGCCCCTGGACGCCAGAACGGGAGGGTACCCGAGTTGAAAGTTTTTTGTTTCGCCGCGTTGCCATGGAGTAGAGCAGCGCGGTTACTTGCAGGGATCACGGCGTGAACGTAAACTTTCTCGATCCCTGTGGCAGTGACAAAACTGTGCCACGCAATTTATACTTACGGACAATTGTCTGCACAGTTGCTCTTTCCTCCAGAAGGTCTTATATTTGTCCATGTGATGTCAGATGCCATTGTATGTAAACTTTTGACCACGACTGTTTATTTGTCAGTGTTTTGTGTGTAGCTTTTTATAGTTAAACATCAGGGGGAGTTTCCTTGCGCCGGAACAAACTTTCCGATTCTTATAAGGGTTAAATGATAACTGCTTTTTTGTCCATACTCTTTGATCAAAGGCTCAAACATGGACATCAGCTGTTCTTTAGAAGCGTGTATGCTGCTAAAAACAATTCATACTCTGTGCAGCAAACCTGTCACGACGCATCTATTTTATGTCTTTCTCTCTCTTTGCTCTCTCGCTCAGCTCCCTCCATCCGAAGTGAAGGTGAAGGTTCCACAGCTTCATGGCCTGTGATCTTCCAAAAACATTAAAAAAACAAAAACTCTTCTTTCTCTCTCTCCAGCTCTAATAAAACTGGAATCTTATCGCCAACTTCCCAAAAAAGTGATGTGATTCAATGTCAATAAAACAGCTCCCTTGTTCAGTTTCTTCAGGAAATAGTGGACGCGTTGTCAAAAATAAAATAAAAAATAAAAGCACCATGGAAGGATTAATTCAGCAGTAAACACAACTTAAAAGTCTCCAGTAAAGCATTACGGCTGAGGCGGCTTATAGCTTGTTGTGATGTCTGCACCTTTAAACTGTCTTCCCCCGCGCACAAACACGCCGTCTGCAGAAGACAGTTTATTTACGTACAGGAAGTGTTGACAGGGAATAATTCATTAAGGAAACAGCCAATGAGATAATTGTGTTTGCAGGCTTAAAAGTTGTGCAGACGTTCAAAGTATTTCTGCCAATATTTGTCCTCTTGCTTGTGTTTGTGTGCGCATCAACACGGGTCACAGGAGTCAATGTGGATCTCTGCATGCAAGCTCAGCTCCATGTTTATACCTCCACTCCTGTCCTTGTCTCTTCTTAAAGGGGAACTGCACTTTTTGGAGAATTTTGCCTATCGTTCACAATCATTATGACAGAACATTTTTTTTTCAATTTTTTGCATTCGAACTAGGGTTGTACGGTACATCTGTATTAGTATAACCCGTGATACTAATGAATCATATCCGGTACTGTACCGCCTCTGAAAAATACCGGTCACAATCACGGAGTACTTACAAGCAGACACAGTGTGTAGACAGAAAAGGGAGAACGGACGCATTTTGGCTTAAAAACTAAAGATAAATGTTATGTTCGTGTTTGAAGGATGAGGCTGTTGATAGCAAGTAACTTAACTTTTAATCACTCACGTTCTCAATAACATACATGTGTCTTTCATGCAGTCTTGTTCTACCACCTTATGTGGTACGGTAAGCAGCATACTAATCAGTACTGCCCCCTAGCGGTCATACCTGTAATAACATCTGATCATAACATCCCCCTTTTTCTAAGACAAAATGTATTGACCTAACTAATCACATTAGCTGGGTCAGTTATTTTAACAAATTCTCATTTAGTCTAACTCTGACACATATCTGCAGTATGAACAATTTCAAATTGCATAGGCTATCTCAAATCTGAGCCAATACTATTTATAACACTTTCACAACAATCAATATACATTTTGTTCAACATATTTAACATGCATATTGACTTTTCTTTGTTTACAAGTTCAGTCTATCAGGCCTTTTGATTTCTCTTGTGGACCTTCTTAACTCAGGTTCATTTGGAGTAGGTGTGTTACAGTCAGCGTTACAGTCCATAACAGGTGTGGGTATTACCTGAGATTCACCACAAGTTACACTGTGCTCACCAACAGTCCCTTGAGGAGTCTTTAACAGACTGCGACGATTGCGTCTGAGGATTTGTCCATCATCAGTTCTCACCGTGTACGATCGTGGGGAACTTCTTGCAGGACTGTTGCTTTTGTACTCCATCCATCAGTATCCTCAATCCTGACTGTGTTGTTGGTAGTCAGTGGAGGAAGACACTTGGTTGTTTTGTCATAAATGACTTTTGCATCATCTTCTGTTGTCGTAGTTTATGTTCAATCTTTGAGGGATTATTTTGCTTTATTATGTTGTTTGAATGACTCGGCAAGGTTGTTCGTAGCTTCCTCTTCATCAGCAGTTCAGCTGGTGATAGTCCGCACTGAAGAGGTGATGCTCTGTAGCTCAATAAAGCCAGATACGGATCCGAGTCACTGTCAGCTGCTTTCTTTAGGAGTTGCTTTAGAATGTGAACTCCTTTTTCCGCTTGCCCGTTTGATTGTGCATAATGTGGGCTTGACGTCACATGCTGGAAATCATATTGCACTGCAAACTTCTGCCATTCTTTGCTGCTGAAGCATGGGCCGTTGTCGCTTACTACAGTGTGTGGAATGCCATGCCTGGCGAATATAGATTTAGCATGTGTTATTACACAAGTTGACGTTAAGCTTGCTAGTAGTGCCATTTCAGGGAAGTTTGAGTAGTAATCTACTACCACTAAATAGTCTTTACCTCTGAGATGAAACAAGTCCATTCCTACTTTGTGCCATGGTGCGGTTGGCACCTCAGCAACCACCATAGGCTCTTTGCTCTACTTGTTCCTGTGTTTCTGGCATGTTTCACATTTATTTATGAGTGTTTCAATGTCTTTGTTCAGTCCGGGCCAGAAAACCGACTCTCTCGCCCTCCTTTTGCATTTTTCAATGCCGAGATGGCCTTCATATATCCTGTGGCAAAATGTCCATTCTCAAAGCCTGTGGAATAACAATTCTGCCCTTTTCAACAGCAGTCCATCCACAGTACTGAGTTTACCTCTGACGTGATAAAATTGTGACATGAGCCAGGCCGGCCCATCCCTCATCCATGTTCCTCATGACATGTTGTAGCTCAGCATCCGTTGCTGTAGCCTCAGCTATTTGTCTTGACTATGTGTCTGACACAGGCAGTGTAGCAGACACCATGTTCACATGACACTGTATGTCCTCATCTGTTGCACTCACACTGTCGCCTGTAGTTGCTCTGGATAGGGCATCAGCAAGGATTAGGTGTTTACCTGGAGTATATATCAGTTCAAAATCATACCTTTGCATTTTCATCATCAACGTTGAATCCGCGGTGACATTTCATTCAGATTCTTTTTGATGATGGCAACCAGCGGTCGGTGATTCAGTTTCAACTGTGAAGGACGGGCAAGCCGTACACATAGCTATGAAACCGCTCCAAACCATATGCAAGTCCCAAACCATTCTTTTTCGATCTGGGCGTACCGACATTCCGATTTTGTCATAGCCCGAGATGCATAGGCTACCGGTTTCCAGTGCTCCCCTCAGCCTGGAGTAGAACGGCACCAATACCATCTTTAGAAGCATCGGTTGACACTTTTATCCTCTTTGTGTGGTCATAAAATGACAACACAGGTGCTGTAGCCAGTGTGTTCTTGAGTTTTTGCCACTCATGCTCATGTTTCACTGTCCATTTAAAATCACAGTCCTGTGCAGAAGCTCTCGTATGCAAGATGTCTTTGCTGTCAAATTGGGAATGAATTTACCTATAAAATTGACCATGCGTAGCACACCGGTTTTGTCTGTGGGCCTTGGCATGTTCTGTATTGCACATATTTTTCTTGATCAGGTTGACACCACGTGCAGACAGCTTGTCTCCAAGGAAAAGGATCTCCTGAACACCAAACTCAGCATTTACTCTTGTTTAGTTTTAGTCCATACTTTTTTATGCGTTCCATAACTCTGTTTAGTCTCTCATTGTGCTCTTGGGGCTGTGATCCCCATATGATGATGTCATCAATGTAGGACTCGAACTCCATCCAGCCCTCGATGATCTTGCTCCATCGCTCTGTGAAATATTTCAGGTGCTGACTTTAATCCAAAAAGGCAGTCTGAGAAGGCATAATACGCCGAAGGGCGTATTAAAGGTACAGTACTTATGCTGCTTTCACTCAGTTTCAGCTGCCAGAAACCTTGTGAGGCGTCAAGCTTTGTGAAGTAACTGGCACCTGACATTTCACTGATGATCTCTACACGTGTAGGTATTTGATAATGTTCACCGCTGAATGCTCTCATTTAGATCTTTAGGTGTCCATACATATTCTCAACTCACCATTCTTTTTCTTTGTGATGACCATTGAGTTGACCCAGTCGGTAGGCTCATTAACCTTTTTGATCACTCCCAGCATGATCATTCTGTCGAGTTCTTTCTTTAGGCTGTCTTTCAGTGGGGCTGGAACTCTGCGTGCTGCATGCACAACTGGTTGGGCATCTCTTTCAATTGTATTTTATATGTGAAGGCAAAACACCAAAACCCTTGAAAACATCTGAAAAGTTCTGACAATTGTTTCCATAGAGTCATTTGTTGGGATAATGCTATACACTCTTTTCACAAGTGCTAGTTCTTCACAGGCTCTGTCACCCAGAAGTGATTCACGTCCCTCATTCACAACAAAGAAGCATAGGTGGTGCACTTTTCCTTTAACTGTGACACTCAACCTGCATGTGCCCAAACATTTAATTGTTTGTCCATTGTAGTCTTTAAGTCCAGATTCTTTTCTTTTATTTGTGGCTTGTTTTTCATTGCCTTTACATTACACATGCTTATGAGATTTGCTTTTGCCACCGTGTCCAATCTCATGGTGACTTCAGTCCCCATTTATCATTAGAGGAGCTATCCACTTATCTTCTTCATTGTCGGTTTACTTATTTGTTCACTTTCCAAATTACCATGCCAACAAAGAACGTGTCACTGAGATCAGGCTCATCTACTATGTTCACAGTTTTTCCTTTCTTCCCTCTTTCCATTTGGGAAGCACTGTTAGCAAAATGATTCTTGCCTTGGCAACTTGAGCATTGCTTACCAAACGCTGGACATTGTCGGGCTTGTGCTTTGTGCCGCAGCGCTTGCAGCTTATCATCACGTCCTCCGTCTGCCGTGCAGGCCGGTCTGTGTGCGCTGTCTCCGCTGATACGACACTGCTCCTACCGCTGCCGCGCTGTCGCTCTGCGCCGAGGCGACTGCAGACATCTCGCTTGACGTCCTCACGTGCTTTTGGACAGCTCACTCGCCTGGCAGATCTTAATGGCTCCCGCCAGCGTCAGCTCCATCTCTCGTAGTAGCCTCTCTCTGACCTTTTATCCTCCACGCCGAAGACTATCTGGTCCCGGATCATGGAGTCCTTCAGCATCGCGAAGTTGCAGGACTGCGCCTTTAGCCGCAAGTCCGTCAGGAAGCTATCAAATGGCTCATGCTGCCGCTGTGTACGAGACCGAAACACGTACCTCTCGTACGTCTCGTTCTTCTTCGGAGAACAGTGAGCGTCAAATTTGCTAAGCACTACATCCAACTTTCCATTATCGTCAGGAGTGTCAAACACAAACGTGTTAAATACTTCTATGGCCTGTGGCCCTGCTATTGTTAGCAGTAGCGCTACCTTTCTCGCCTCCGGCTTTGTCTCGTGTCCCATAGCCGCAATGTACAGGTGAAACTGCTGTTTGAAGGTGCACCAGTTCTCGTCGACATTCCCCGTTAGTTTCAAACTCTCCGGTGATTTTAAATCCATGTCGTCAAGTCGAGTTTACTCCTGGTACCATGTTATGTTCGTGTTTGAAGGATGAGGCTGTTGATAGCAAGTAACTTAACTTTTAATCACTCACGTTCTCAATAACATACATGTGTCTTTCATGCAGTCTTGTTCTACCACCTTATGTGGTACGGTAAGCAGCATACTAACCAGTACTGCCCCCTAGCGGTCATACCTGTAATTACATCTGATCATAACAATAAAGGTGAAGTTATAACACTGAAACACCCTCAGGAAGAGATGCTTTAAGACATGGCGAGCTAGCGAGCGGCTAAAGTCCATCCGCAGTCTGCAGTGTTTGAGCTACTTCTAAATCACTAATCCTGGTCTCCATGGCGACAAATAAAGTACGTTTCTTACATGTATCATCCCTGCAGGACGAGGAATAGCTAAACATGCTTCACTACACACCGTAGCTCACCGGCGTCAAAATGTAAACAAACGCCATTGGTGGATATTCACCTAACATCCAAAGTACAGGAGCGTATCTAGTCGATACTACTAAGATTCCGTCTATATTTTTTGGCACCACAACATCTTTTTTTTTTTTTTAATGTATATTATGTTTATAAACTCAGGAAATACGTTCCTGGACACATGAGGACTTTGAATATGACCAATGTATGATCCTGGAACGACTTGGTATCGGATTGATACCCAAATTTGTGGTATCATCCAAAACTAATGTAAAGTATCAAACAACAGAAGAATAAGTGATTATTACCTTTTAACAGAAGTGTAGATAGAACATGTTAAAAGAGAAAGTAAGCAGATATTAACAGTAAATGAACAAGTAGATTCATAATTCATTTTCTACCACTTGTCCTTAATAATTTTGACAAAATAATAGAATGATAAATTACACAATATGTTACTGCATATGTCAGCAGACTAATTAGGAGCCTTTGTTTGCTTAGTTACTAATAAAAGACAAGTTGTCTTGTATGTTCACTATTTTATTTAAGGACAAACTTGCAATATGAAACATATGTTTAATGTACTGTGAGATTTTTGGTTAAAATAAAGCCAATAATTACATTTTTTGTGGTCCCCTTTATTTATAAAAGTACCAAAAAAATACCGAAAAGTATCAAAATAATTTTGGTAACGGGACAACACTAATTCTAACATGTAAAAATCAGACTGTACTTGGTGGCTCGCAATGCAGCTAATGGGAGCAATCAATTCTACCTCTAAATCGTTTTAAAGATGCATTATAAAGTCGTCAACGATACTTCATTTACATTCTGTAACCTGTATTATTACCAAGCTGTAGCGACATCGTTATTGTGAGAGTGAACACTGAGGAACTCTTAGTAAAACATCGGCGTGCTACGGTATGAGCCGTAAAAGGTATGGCAAGCAATAAACTAGCTTCTTTGTCAGCACGAAAAGCGTTTGAGTTTGTAATGCACAACACAATGTGATAAGACACCGATTTGTACTGACTGAAAAACATGAACAATCATATTACAGTATCTGTAAAGTATTACTTCATATTTTGTTTGTACAGAGCTAGCCAGGCAGTGGTTGCTGTCTTTCATGATACACGCCTGACGTACTACGTGTATCATATTCAATATCAATTGTGACTCACTCAATGGACAGCGGTACATTTGGTCTAGATGGCCAGGGACGTTTTTTTGTGGTTTATTTGGGTAAGCACCCCATTTATGTCGCAATAGCTTGGCTTCAAATTCCACATTTTGCAGCTTCGAGTCACTTTCACCTCACTCCCTCAGCTTCCGTCTGCTCCAACGTTTCAATCTTCCTTTGTGCTCGCTCCTAGAAGCAGTAGTTCACCCTCAGTATATTCAGCTTCAAAAAGATAAGGTTGTGAATCCTTGTATGTTGAAAAATAGTTTGTTACCGAATCGGCCATGATTACAGACACACCTTTGTTTCCGGTAGTAGGAACACACAGTAGTTGCCAGAAGTCAGAACTGTGTTGCTATGGAAACGGGAAATTTGCGGCGAGGAATTACTTCTGGCATTGATTAAAATGACCAAAATACGGTAAACATTGAACATATTACATATTATTATGAACGTGTCTGTTACTATATTGCAATGTGTATACAGGGTTTGATTGCAAATAAAATGCACATGTGCAAAGCTGCCACTGTTTTCGACTTGATTTCAAGAGCAAGATGCAAATGTAAATGTTTCTTCACGTCACGCTAAAATAATTCACTGCAACGTCCCAATCTCATCGTTCATGTTAATTAACCAGTCAATAGATCAGATATCACAACACTGTTATGGTCAAAACTAGTAACTAGTAAGCAAAATCATAAACGGTCACGCACTCATGTCACATGACGACGAGGGAGTCAGAGAAAGAGGGGCGCTTCAAGCTGACCACTCCAAAAAAAACACAAAAAAAAACATGAAAATGGAAGAGGGATTCTCTCCCGCAGATTAGATTTGTCCTTTAGTGATGAAGATGACGTGCAGAAAATCCCAATAAAGTGTGTCTTTGGCCATGTTTAGACAAATGTATGGGTTTGAGAAAACAATGCCCAAAACCTTACTTTTTAGTGTTTTACCCTGTAAACCAAAATCATAAGTGTTCTCTTCATCGAAGATGTGGAACACAAACGTAGGAGCACACATTAAGGTGAGTTGAGTTCATGAAAAGTTTTACTGCACATAAATATTACCAACTGTTCCCAAACAACACAAGTCATTGTTTTGTTTTTTGTCAATATATATATATATATATATATATATATATATATATATATATATATATATATATATATATATATATATATATATATATATATATATATATATATGGATAGATGCTGTTTTTTTTTTTTTCACTGTAGTTAGAGAAAACGAATAACATTATAGGGGTGGGCCAAAGAAAAGGCAAACTAAAATAAATACATAGAGTGGGGTGCAGGGACCCCTAAAGGTAGCAGTAGGGTGTCCCCAGCTAAATGACAGATAGTTAATAGTAATGGACCCTTATTGGGTACATTTGTACACGCTCAGTTACATTAACATTGATATAATACATGTGGGCCCATAAATGTAAATGCCCAGGAATGGAACCTAGGACCTTCCCTCTGTGAGGCACGAGCGCTAACCACTGCTCTACCGTGCTGCCACTGAATACTGAACAAACGTGGGTACTTATTTTGTTTGCAATATTTCCAACATCAAGCATGTTATGAGTTAATATTAGGTAATACGGTTGAAGGAATGGGAAGTGCAACATCTTGGTCTGGGTCTTGCCCACTTTGTGGGATACTGTCTACTTGTTTAATTGGTCATTTGTGCCTCTTGTGTCCTGATAAACTCAGCACTGTTCTGTGTCACGTTCACAGTATCTTCTATTTAAGTCTCTCGCTGCAAAGATGTCACACTATTTACATAGTGAACCTGATTACACACCCTGGGGTCAAAATCCTGATCAGGCTTTATGGATCCGTGGCAAACCAATGTGAACTGTGTCACTTGGTTTAGATGTGGCGAGCGTGTGTATGGTTTCTTTTTCCACTGAACAGCAGAATCTTGACACACAGTCTCCAGTAGGCCTCTCCAGCCTTTTTAAATGTCAACTATTATGCAAAATGAACAAGTATTTAATGATGTTCAAACAGTAAAATGTGTCCCTAGAGCCTGCATATGAGCACCAAACGCCTTCCTTAACTGTTTGCTGCAGTTTAGAGAAAAGAGCCGCTCAAACGGTTGCTTTTAAAGTTCAGGGTGTTCATGACATCATAATGGTAAAAAAAACCCTTCCTCATGGACGTGATACCACTTCTGTCCTACCGTGTAAATGCCCACCATTTTCTAAAGGCTTTGAGACTGTTTGGTTTCGATACACATCTTAAAAGACAGCTCTGCCAACTATTCATCGTTTAGCCATAGACATGGCAGCTGTGCGTTTTAGCAATTTGTTTTCTCAGCATGATGTTAAAATATGTGTATGTTCGCATTTTAGCTCATTTTTGTGTTTTCCTGTCCCATCTCCTTAATGTTTCGTTGTTGTATATGATATATGGTATCAAGTGAAGTGTTAGTGTCAGTGTCTCGCTGTTCTCGTGGAAATCTGGGTTTACAGGGTGGTCCATCCATCCATCCTTATCCTCGCGAGCAACATGGTCGATGTTGCTTGGGATCGCTTCAAAACGGCGTTCCTAAAGATACTAAATGACATGGCTCCCGTGAAAACAGTCAGGATCAAAGCCCGCTCGGAACCATGGATGAATCCGGACCTATTAGCTGCCATAAAAGACAGACACAGGAAATACTCTGAATACCAAAAATGTAAAACAGAAGTAGATAAACAACCCAATAATATCAACCTCAAATTACTCCTTTCAACTCTCAAAAAGCAATGCAATAAATTAAGAAATAAGTCTACCAACCTGACTAAATCCTTAAAAAAAAATTACATTAACGACAAAATACAGGAAAACACAAATAAGCCACGTGAGCTCTGGAAAATTCTCAACAACCAGCTTCCTGGTTGCAGCCAGAAACTTAAAACAAGACTCACCAACATCAGCATCAAGGAGGGTGACTCCCTCATTACAGACAAAATGGAGGTAGCTAGCAGACCTAACATCTTTTTCACCAGCATAGCCGCAACTCTTGTCAACAAGCTGTCCCACCACTCTGGTCGCTTTGGTGTAGAACACATTAAAGCCTTCTACAGAAAGCTAGGAGTATCCAACGATGATTTCAAATTAGAAATAGTCACAGCTGATGAGGTGTTTAAAAAATTGAGTGCGCTCCACCCTAACAAGGCCACCGGCCTTGATAATATTCCCTCCAGATTCCTCAAGGACTCTGCCTCCATCATTGCCCCGATCATCACGCACATAATAAACCTATCAATTACACAAGGCCAAGTACCAAAAGATTTTAAGATAGCAAGAGTAACTCCCCTCTTTAAAAAAGGAAGCAAATTGGAAACTGGCAACTACCGACCTGTTTCTATTCTCAGTTCCATTTCGAAAGTAATGGAGAAAATAGTTTATGAACATGTCGATAGTTACCTTGCCACTAATAAACTCATGTACAAATTCCAATCCGGCTTCAGAACTAACCACTCCACTGACACATGCCTTCTCTATCTGACCGACCACATCAAACATGAGGTGGACGCGGGCAAATACTGCGGCATGGTCATGCTGGACCTTCAGAAGGCCTTTGACACCGTTAACCACGCTATACTGTTGGATAAGCTCAGAGCAATCGGATTTAACAAAACCTCATGGAGCTGGATGCAATCTTACTTGGAGGGGAGGGAGCAGGTGGTAGAGGTGAACGGCACCGTGTCCCCCCCCTCTCGGTGAGCTGTGGAGTCCCCCAAGGCAGTATATTGGGACCTTTACTGTTCCTAATATACATAAACGACATGTCATCGGCATGCGACTGTGAATTGTTTTTGTTTGCGGATGACTCTGCCTTGCTGGTATCCGGCAAGGACAAGTCACAGGTGGAGAAAATCCTCAGTGCTGAGCTCTGTAGAACTTGCACCTGGCTCGCTGACAACAAGCTATCCATACACTTGGGTAAAACAGAATCCATCCTGTTTGGGTCCCACATCAAACTTAAGAAAGTCAATGACTTCACCATAAAAGTAGGTGACATTGTTATCACCAGGAAAGATGAGGTCACCTACCTAGGTTCCATTCTAGAGGCTAACCTTTCCTGTGATAAAATGTCAACCAAGGTAATCAAAAAGGTTAACCAACGAACGAGATTTCTCTACAGAATTTCCTCTCTGGTCAACAAAAGCACCTTGAGGATTCTGGCGGGAACTCTCGTTCAACCCTTTTTCGATTACGCATGCACCTCCTGGTACCCCAGCACCCCGAAAACCCTCAAATCTAAACTCCAAACATCTCAGAACAAGCTAGTCAGGTTACTTCTATACCTCCACCCCAGATCCCACCTCACTCCTACCCACTTCTCTAAAGTGGGCTGGCTCAAGGTGGAGGACAGAGTTAAACAACTTGCACTGAGCCTAGTCTATAAAATCCGCTACACCTCCCTGATACCGAAGTACATGTCAAACTACTTCCTTAACATAACCACAACACCATGGGGAGCTCCACTAACCACGTTAAACCCAGATTCCGAACTAACAAAGGTCTTAACTCATTCTCTTTCTATGCCACATCAATGTGGAATGCGCTCCCAACAGGTATAAAAGAAAGGGCATCTCTATCCTCCTTCAAAACCGCAATAAAAGTTCACCTCCAGGCAGCTACAACCCTAAACTAACACCCTCCCCGGATTGCTAATAATCAAATGTAAACAATCAAATGCAGATACTTTTTCTTATGCCTTCTGATCGCTCTCTCTCTCTCTCTCTCTCTCTCTCTCTCTCTCTCTCTCTCTCTCTCTCTCTCTCTCTCTCTCTCTCTCTCTCTCTCTCTCTCTCTCTCTCTCCACTACTTGATGTCCATATCCTCCCCCCCCCCTCCACACCCCTGATTGTAAAATAATGTAAATAATTCAATATGATTATCTTGTGTGATGACTGTATTATGATGATAGTATATATGATAGTATATATCTGTATCATGAATCAATTTAAGTGGACCCCGACTTAAACAAGTTGAAAAACGTATTCGGGTGTTACCATTTAGTGGTCAATTGTACGGAATTTGTACTTCACTGTGCAACCCACTAATAAAAGTCTCAATCAATCAATCAATCAACGCCAATGGTTGTAATTCTGTAGCACTTTGAGATTTGGAATCAAATGTAAAGAATATTCCAAATACAATCTATTGTATAAATAAATAATATATATATATATATATATATATATATATATATATATATATATATATATATATATATATATATATATATATATATATATATACATATACATATATATACATATACATATATATATATATATATATATATATATATATATATATATATATATATATATATATATATATATATATATATATACATATATATGTCCTTACGTAACATCCCCAGAATGATTGACAATTAGGAGGACCAATAGTCAACATGATCCAGCCAGAAATAAATAAAACAAATGGCTTATCGATAAGCCATTTAAAAAACTATTTGTTTTAATATTTATTTATATGTATCATTATTCTCCTACTCACCTTTCCAGTAGAGGCCTCTCCCCTCTCCCTTTCTGTGCTCCTCTGCCCTGACTCCTACAGGTCAATAGGGGTTGTGGAGTGATTATTATTATTATCTCTACTGATGATAGTCATACGTGAATGAGCTCAGCTCCTGTTCTCCTCCATATGTAAAGTGAGAAACACAGCTGATGCTCCAATTGGAAGTAACCCATACTTGCCAACCTTGAGAGCTCCGATACCGGGAGGTGAGGAGTGGGCGTGGTCGGGGGTGGGGCGGGGGCGTGGTTGATGGAGGGGCGTAGTTAAGGGCGTGGTTAATAGGGGAGTAGTATATTTACAGCTAGAATTCACCAACTCAAGTATTTCATATATATATATATATATATATATATATATATATATATATATATATATATATATATATATATATATATATATATATATATATATATATATATATGTATGAAATACTTGACTTTCAGTGAATTCTAGCTATATATATATATATATATATATATATATATATATATATATATATATATATATATATATATATATATATATATATATATATATATATATATATATATATATATATATATATATATATATGACCACACCCACCCCCCACCTCCCGGTATCGGAGCTCTCAAGGTTGGCAAGTATGGGTTACTTCCAATTGGAGCATCAGCTGTGTTTCTCACTTTACAATATATATATATATATATATATATATATATATATATATATATATATATATATATATATATATATATATATATATATATATATATATATATATATATATATATATATATATATATATATATATTTTTTTTATTATACATATAAATAAAATAAATACTTGAATTTCAGTGAATTCTAGCTATATATATATATATATATATATATATATATTTATTTATTCATTTTATTATACATATAAATAAAATAAATACTTGAATTTCAGTCTTCCGGAGGCTATCCAGTAGATGGCAGTATTGTCCTGTTTAATTTCTCCGTTCATGACTGAGTATATCATTTCGGCCACCGTGTTCAATGGAGAAGTCTGTTCTACAAAATGTACAGGCAACATAATTACATACCTCTTCCCCTTCGAACTGTCCTGGATGAACTGAAATTCTTGTTTCCATTCGTTTTGGAACTTGCAAGCGTATTTCTTCATCTTGCTCGTCGACGGCGTCGCCATGTCTGTAACTTCCTCGTTCTTCTGCTTCGTCTCCTTGTTGTGTGCGCAGTTGTGCACTCTACTCTCTAAAAGCCGTAGATGTTATGACGTCATTGGGCAGGCAAGCTGTTTATATTGTGGGAAAGCGGACGTGAGAACAGGCTGTCCCCACTCATGTCCGCATTGAGCTGGAGAGGGCGTGGCCTCCAGCTCCGGCTGAATAACGGGAGTTTGTCGGGAGAAAATTTCTGCCGGGAGGTTTTCGGGAGAGGCGCTGAATACCGGGAGTCTCCCGGTAAAACCGGGAGGGTTGGCAAGTATGAAGTAACCCCAAAGATAGCAAAGGGTAAAAAAGAGTGCACATTTAACTATAAATAACCGGGACCTTCATGGTGCATTTCAGACTAACTAGCTAACTAAGTAGCAGCATTGTTTTAGAGCGGGAATGTAACTTTTTGTCAAACACAGACCTGGTGTAAAGTGGAGCTAATACATTTTACTACAAGCAGTGATGAATACTTACTTTCTTGAAAAAGTTTCTTATGTCCATTTTGTATCCGTTCACGTTCTTGTTCTGCAGTGCTGTGTGCTAATGTGCTTCGTACACCTGCAGGACCGCAAGCAAGGTCGCAGAGAAAATGCGGACTGGATTTTGAGTGATGTGGGCATTTTCTATACGAACAAGTCCAAGGACCGCAAGCAAGGTCGCAGAGAAAATGCGGACTGGATTTTGAGTGATGTGGGCATTTTCTATATGAACAAGTGGAATGGATTGGATACCGACGCAATAAACCTATACCTTACGCTATGAAGTCAGGGGAAACTGAGTGAATAATGACAGGTTATATGATTATTTATTTAAACTCATATTCGGGCCACTTTATAATGAATATGTCGGCATGTATTTGTAAAAAAAAAAAAAAAAAAAAAAAAATTCTTTTTTAACACCAAATTATTTAGGGGGGCTTAAGAATGAGCCCCCCTAAAATAGGCCTAACAACGCCAATGCCAGGAACTACAAACTGCTGCACCTCCAGTCACCAATCCGTAAAACTGCTCAAGTTTGCGGATGACACCACCCTCATCGGGCTCATCTTGAATGGCGATTAGTCCGCCTACAGGAGAGAGGTAGACCGGCTGACGTCCTGGTGCAGCCTCAACAACTTGGATCTGAAAGTCCAGAAAACAGTGGAGATGATCATGGTCACAGCCCCACCATCCCCCCTCACCCTGATTGACTCTCCCACCCCCGTCCCCATTGTGGACTCCTTCCGTTTCTTGGGCACCACCATCACCCAGGACCTCAAGTGGGAGCTGACCATCAGCTCCCTCATCAAGAAGGCCCAGCAGAGGATGTACTTCCTGCGGCAGCTGAGGAAACTTAAGGTGCCGACCGAGATGCTGGTGCAGTTTTACTCAGCCATCATAGAGTCCATCCTGACCTCCTCCATCACAGTGTGGTTCCCCGGCGCCACAGTCCAGGATAAGAATAGACTGCAGCGCATTGTACGTGCTGCTGAGAAGGTGACTGGCTGCAAGCTCCCATCCCTCCAGGACTTTTTCTCCTCCAGGACCAGGAGGCGTGTGGGTCGGATCACAGCTGACTCTTCTCACCCTGGACACATACTATTCTCCCCTCTCCCCTCAGGCAGGAGACTACGCTCCATCCAGACCCACACCTCCCGCCACCTGAACGTTTTTTCCCCTCGGCCATCAGGCAAATGAACAATAACTCCTAACAGCAGCTCCTTGAATTCCTTGAATCCATTCTAAGTCTATCTGATAGCTCAGTTACAGCTCTTTTTATACCAAATATGTGTTATATGTGTTTTATGTCGCACGTTTGCACCAAGAAAAATTCCTAGTTTGTGAACCCGTTCTCAAACAATGGCAATAAAACTATTCTGATTCTGATTCTGATTCTGATTCTGAACTAATTTGATCCCTGGTCGCTACTAGGGACCTTGGAAAGTACTTGCAGGAACTTTAGAGTGGTGGGGCTGTGATGTCGAACACTGATTGGTTGAAGACAGTCTGGGCGTTTCTAAAACTTTGTATTTGAAATTTCAGTTGTCATTAAACAATGTGGGGACAATTTTTGTATTTCTTATTTCTTGTGTATTTCTTTTAGAACCATACTTGCCAACACTCCCGAATTTTCCGGGAAACTCCCGAATTTCAGCGCCTCTCCCGAAAACCTCCCGGGACAAATATTCTCCCGAAAATCTCCCGATTTCCAGCCGGAGCTGGGGGCCACGCCCCCTCCAGCTCCATGCGGACCTGAGTGACGTGTCGACAGCCTGTTTTCACGTCCTCTTTCCCACGATATAAACAGCGTGCCTGCCCAATTACGTTATAACATCTACGGCTTTTAGAGAGTGCAGTGCACAACTGCGCACACAACAAGGAGACGAAGCAGAAGAACGAGGAAGATACAGCCATGGCGACACCGACGCCGAGTAAGATGAAGAAATATGCTTGCAAGTTCCAAAACGAATGGAAACAAGAATTTCAGTTTATCCAGGACAGTTCGAAGGGGAAGGGGTATGCTGCCTGTAAATTTTGTAGAAAAGACTTCTCCATTGAACACGGTGGCCAAACAGATATACTCACTCATGAACAGTCAGCGAAGCACAAGGCGGCGGCGGCGGCGCAGCACCGGTCCCAGCCCAGTATTATGGGTCACCTCGCTAAATGGAGACCCGAGGGTGTAACTTATGCCGAGACAAAGATGGCTATGCTGATAGCTGGAAGCAACATCCCGTTGTCATTTGCGGATGTCTTCAACAAATCCGTGAAGGATATGTTCCCGGATTCAGAAATCGTTCGCCAGTACGCAAATGGCAGAACAAAGGCTACTCAAATAGTGAAAGGTAAGTGTTGTTTTTTTTTTTTTAGTAAGCAGCAAGCTGTGTTTCTGGCTACAAAGCATTGCACTTTCAAGTACAACAATGAGTAGATGAGTGTTATGTGTGTGTATATGTGTAAATTAATGAACACCGAAATTCAAGTATTTATTTTATTTATATATATATATATATATATATATATATATATATATATACTGTATATACAGTATATATATTAATATATATATATGAAAAACTTGACTTATGGTGAATTCTAGCTGTAAATATACTCCTCCCCTCTTAACCACGCTCCCAACCACGCCCCCCGCCCCCAACCACCCCCCCGACCACCCCCCATCTCCCAAATTCGGAGGTCTCAAGGTTGGCAAGTATATGTTTAAAACATACTTTAAGAGAAGAAGACCAATAACAACTTTCGAGTTGCAGGAACTTCTGTGGGTCATCTGTGTGCTGAGGAACGTTGATTAGTGGAACTATCTTGTGTTTTTACTCAGCTGTAGTGTTTAAACTACTTTGAATTGTAATGATGTTTATACATTTTTACAAGCTTCATTTAAATGGGCAAAGCTACGAGAAGAGGACGGGTTCTTTTTAACATAACTACAAAGGAAAATATCGTATTCAGTGGCGATTTTAGCTGTTGACTGAGACGGACCTTAAGGACTCACCTGACCCTCATGAATTTATCACTTACTGAGGGGACACCTTTCTGACTATTGGACTTTTAATGTAAAATTCGGCACTAGGGATGTAATGGTATTGTTAATGCCGCGGTATTGCAGTTTCAACATTCTCACAATAATGCCGTGGCGTGTAACAGTCACGAGAACTGGGAGTACAACTGCCAGTGTAGTTTTTTTTCTGGCACTATTAAATTATCCCGTCAGAGAAACAAACCACATTTCCCATCTTAAAACTGATTTGTATACGCTGGCCTTTAAATAGATCCCCCTTTTAGACCAGTTGATCGGCCGTCTCTTTTCTGCTCTGCCCCCCTCTCCTGCGTGGAGAGGTTATTAGGTGACCACAGATGAGGCGCTAGCTGTTCAAAGTCGGGACCCAGGGTGGACCACTCATCTGTGCATCAGTCGGGGACGTCTCTGCGCTGCTGACTTGTCTCCACTCAAGATGATCCCCTTCTGGCCCCACTATGGACTGGACTCTCACACTATTAACTAGATCCACTCGACGTCCATTGCACTGGTCGCCCAGGGGGAAGGGGGGGTCCCCACATCTGCGGTCCCCTCCAAGGTTTCTCATTGTATCCCACTGGGTTGAGTTTTTTTCTTGCCCTGATATGGGATCTGAGCCGAGGATGTCGTTGTGGCTTGGGCAGCCCTTTGAGACACTTGTGATTAAGGGTTATATAAATAAACTTTGATTGATTGATTTCCCATAATCCCCTGTGCAGCGTAGCTCAGTACTAGATGGCATGAAACACAGAGGAGCAGAGCGGAAAGCTCAAGTTGGTGGATCCTCCCGCAAAGTTAAAATCAGACATTCGGACACATTTTGGATTCACAGTCAAAGAAAATAAAGACGAGGAACCGTGATGGACATGCAAAATACAGTTTGCAGATACTGCTGGACCGCGATCCCCTACGAGTCCGGAAATACACGCATCACAAGGACTCACTTGATTAATGATCATCAGGAAAAGATTATTGACGCAAAACCAAGATGTAAGCCCTGAGGAATTTCAATCAAGTTTTCCTCATGACAGCATGTTTACAATGTCAGTTTAAAGACACTAAACTGAAAGTTTTTTTTTACATGTGCTTGTTACTTGAAACACTGTTCCTTGCACATTTTTAAAAAAAATACCTCTTGGTATAGAATTACAATGTTTGAGCATTAGGTTTGTGTTTATTTACAGTAAGTGTTTATCCTTAATTGTCAACACTTATAGGGCCTGATTTGTTAAAGGTTTGCGTGCACTAAAACCTGTGCAAACCTGATAGCACACGCAAAGCTGATCTACTAAACGTGCGCGAAGAGGATAGCTCCACTAACCACGTTAAACCCAGATTCCAAACTAACAAAGGTCTTAACTCATTCTTTTTCTATGCCACATCAATATGGAATGCACTCCCAACAGGTGTAAAAGAAAGGGCATATCTATCCTCCTTCAAAACCGCACTAAAAGAACACCTCCAGGCAACTACAACCCTAAACTAACACCCTCCCTACCACATAATACCTCTTCGAATTGTAAATAATCTAATGTAAACAATCAAACAATCAAATGTAGACACTTTTTCTTACACTTTTTCTTATACTTTCTGATCTCTGTCTCTATGTCCACTATTTGCTACACATATCCTACCAAGTCAGTCCTACACTGTTTCAATATCCATTTCTCTGATGATGCAATTGTTGATGCTGATTGTTGATGACTGAAGTGTTGATACCAACCAACCCCCCCCCCCCCTCTATATCCCACACCCCGGATTGTAAATAATGTAAATAATTCAATGTAAATACTCTGATGATTATCTTGTGTGATGACTGTATTATGATGTTAGTATATATTTGATAGTATTTGATAGTATATATCTGTATCATGAATCAATTTAAGTGGACCCCGACTTAAACAAGTTGAAAAACTTATTCGGGTGTTACCATTTAGTGGTCAATTGTACGGAATATGTACTTCACTGTGCAATCTACTAATAAAAGTTTCAATCAATCAATCAATCAAAGTCTGTTAAGTGAGCAGAATAAGGCGTGCAATCCATTTTCCATCTCGGTCTACATTAATATGCAAAATATATGCTGATCATCAAGACGCCCACAATACTGGGAGGAGAAAATGTAGGTATAATAATTTAGTACGTGCAATGAGATTTATTAACATTCATCACCGTTTTCAGAACACTATTTGGCATTTTAGTTAGCACGTGTCAGAAGGACATGCGAACTGACAGTTCCACACACGGCAGCAGGATCAGTGCCATATTGTCTATTTAGCAATTTAACTTTATCATTTTGATTTAAATGAATGGTTTTGGTGTCTGGTGGCGTTTTTTTTTTTTTTTTTTAATAGTTTTTTTTACTTATTTAGGAAATATATTACAGTATTTTCCAGATCATTGGGCGCACCGGATTATAAGGCGCATTGCTAATGAATGGTCCATTTTTATTATTATTACCGAATTATAGGGCGCATTAAAGGAGTCATATTATTATTATTTATTTCTAAAAGTAAAACACTTCCTTGTAGTCTACATAACATGTAATGGTGGTTCTTTGGTCAAAATGTTGCATGGATGATGTTTTACAGATCATCTTCAAGCCGCTTTCTGACATGCGCCATTTTGTGGGCGGTCTTTTTTACGTGGCTCACCTTCGACAGCGTCTTCTCCCCGTCATCTTTGTTGTAGCGGTGTAGCGTGCAAGGACGGGCGTGGAAGAAGTGTCAAAAGATGGAGCTAACTGTTTTAATGACATTCAGACTTTACTTCAATTTAATAACGGAGCAGAGTCGCCCCATCCGCCGGAAATGTGTCCCGTGAAAAAACGTCCGACCAGAACCCTCTAATAACTAAAGTTCCTCGGGTGAATAATGTTAACTCACTACACCGGTATGTTTTAGTGCTTTCATGGCGAGTTTACTGACAGATATAAGTAAGAACTTTACACTACTTTATATTAGAAATGGCAACAGCGGAGGTTGAATGTCCCATAACAAGAAGATAAAGAAAAAGAATAATTTTTTTCGACCACAGTGTCGGCACCAACTACAAAGGCAGAAGCGCACAATTTTTCAGGACTTATATAGATCCCAAATACAGATCAGCAGGTACCAGAAGGTAAGAAAAGTTGCTTTTGCATAATATTGCGAAACAAAACGCTAGATAATACATCTTACCTTATACACACACCATAATAATGCTAATGTTCTATATTTTCAATGGAATATATAAAATATTGGTGTTGTTTACTTGAGTCATATTGCAGTCTCCACGTATCTCTGGTGTGCGACTGCCATCTACTAGTCACACTTATCATTTCACTATGTACCAAATAAAATAGTTTCGAGGTCGGTAAGCAAAACCAGAATTATTCCGTACATTAGGCGCTCTGGGTTATAAGGCGCACTGTCGAGTTTTGAGGGGAAAAAAAAGGATTAGAGTCCAGAAAATACGGTACATGAAAAGATATCTTTCATTATGAATTTTTCTTGCATTTCAGTCCTACTAGACGCACGAATGCGGTGGAGATTTGTTCCACAGTCTCGCGCACCGGATGTAAAAGTGAAAGAAAAGTGTCAGAAAGTGTGCATGTGTTTCTGTTGTCTAAATTGCGAATTGGAAAAGGTGTTGCAGATTATAGACGTGTGCTGCTGATCCAACACATCGCACCCAGGTTGCATGATAACATGAATAAAGTAGTAATAAAGTAAAGTAATAAAAGCCCTGTATGTACGCAAAATCTTAATTTAAATAAGGTGGTCTGGAACACTTTTTTAAATGCACACACAGTGTTAGTAGATCACACTCAACACGCCCATTCATAGAACACGCTAATTTATTTTTCGCATACGCTGTCTAGTGCGTGGTATTTGGATTTTAGTAAATCAGGCCCTTTTTTTTACATCACTGTATTAATACATCACTGCATTAATATTGTACCGTATTTTTTGGACTATAAGTCGCAGTTTTTTTCATAGTTTGGCCAGGGGTGTGACTTATACTCAGGAGCGACTTATGTGTGAAATTATTAACACATTACCGTAAAATATCAAATAATATTATTTAGCTCATTCACATAAGAGACTAGACATATAAGATTTCATCGGATTTAGCGATTAGGAGTGACAGATTGTTTGGTAAACGTATAGCATGTTCTATATGTTATAGTTATTTGAATGACTCTTACCATAATATGTTACGTTAACATACCAGGCACGTTCTCAGTTGGTTATTTATGCGTCATATAACGTACACTTATTCAGCCTGTTCTTTATTTCTTTTAAATTGCCTTTCAAATGTCTATTCTTGGTGTTGGGGTTTATCAAATAAATGTCCCCCAAAAATGCGACTTATACTCCAGTGCGACTTATATATGTTTTTTCCCTTCTTTATTATGCATTTTCGGCCGGTGCGACTTATACTACGGAGCGACTTATACTCCAAAAAAGACGGTACTTGTTACGTCCGGGTCGCATGGAAATGCACAGGTCGTTCTCCCAAGATGCAGCAGGAACTCCGGAAGCAATGTGCAGGTAAGAATATGATTTATTGTCCATAAATCACGAAGAATACAAAAATACGAGATCCAAACAAAAGAGACGCTTTACCGATCGCACGGGGAGCAAATTAACTAGCTAGCGCGAAAGCTTACCATATAAACAGGAATCCAGAATCATAGAAGCAGGGAATCATCAAACGTAACTGTTGCATGGAAGCAAATAAGAAAGCCAGACTGAGTGTGGCGAAAAACGGGAATACGTAGCTCTCTGATTAGTGCCCGGCAGCAGGTGAGCGTTCCGATCACTAATCAGAGGCAGGTGAAACCAGTCAGCACCCACTGTAACCAAAAACAAATAAACCCAAGGGAACAAAACATGATCTGGGCAACGGATCATGACAGTACTGCGGCCTTAATACAGTGTTATTATCGTACTGTGAGATTTTGATATTGTAACGCCCTTATCGGTGCACATTGTTTTTTAATCGTAGCATTTGGTATCTTATTGCTTTCAGTAAAATACAATTGTCTGTTTATTTACATCAAAGTAGAAACATACTGTACCACTCATCCAGACGTCATCAGGCTGATTTGTATAAACTACCATGAACTGTGAAATGTGGTGGGAACACAAACCACACAGGTCTACAGGAACCTGTAGTTCCAGGACCTAAGAGTTCCAGTAACTTAAAATTGTAAAATTGGTGGAAAAGGGCCTATTGTAATTAGTAGAACACGCACCTGGGATAGGTTGATTGGCAACACTAAATTGGCCCTAGTGTGTGAATGTGAGTGTGAATGTTGTCTGTCTATCTGTGTTGGCTCTGCGATGAGGTGGCGACTTGTCCAGGGTGTACCCCGCCTTCCGCCCGATTGTAGCTGGGATAGGCTCCAGCACCCCCCCGCGACCCCGAAGGGAATAAGCGGTAGAAAAAATGGACACTGTAAGATCTTTAAAAAGCAACATTATCAGGAGTCTTCTTCAATTGACGTTTTTTTCGAAGCATCTATCTAGGGATGCCATCTCTGCCTGACACTGACTTTTACTGCCCTTGTAAGTCAGCCTGAGCTAAATGAACGCGTGTTCGGTTTAATCATACAGTCCCACAGCAGGTCTCGCCACCAAAACCACAAGGGGCAGACGACTCCTCGATCGTCTTGTTTTCCCTGGCGACCGCTCCCGCAGTCTGTGTTAAAAAATAGCTCTTTCCATTTGATACCCATACGCCGTATTCTTCCTGCATCTCAATTACAGAGAGGTCAGGGAAGAGGCTGAGCTCATACCAGACCCCCGCCAGGCCTCGGCCCGACCAGTGACCGCTTTGAGGAGGGACGGAATACTTTCTCACAGGCATGGTCGGAATAGTTTTGCCCCCTCATCAGATTTTTGATAAAGTTCTATTGGCCGTAGGATTTTCCAACAAAGATTGACAGTGACATCTTGGGTAACATAGAGACCTTGAGCGCGTCCGCTATTTAATGCGAAGTCATCCGCCTCTCCGTGTTGCTCCAAGACCACACATAAACAACACCAAGGCATGACCGGTCATTTTCTATGTAAACTGATACAAGAAAACAACTGATTATGAGAAAAAAACAGCTACAAATATTCTATTTTTAATTCATTTTTGTTATAAACATGAAGCAGACAATGTCTAAACTAGTGTTGTAACGATACCAATATTTTGGTACCGGTACTAAAATTATTTCAGTACTTTTCGGTACTAAATAAAGGGGACCACAAAAAAATTGCATTATTGGCTTTATTTTAACAAAAAATCTTAGGGTACATTAAACATATGTTTCTTATTGCAGTTAAGTCCTTAAATAAAATAATGAACATACTAGACAACTTGTATTTTAGTAGTAAGTAAACAAACAAAGGCTCCTAATTAGTCTACTGACGTATGGAGTAACATATTGTGTCATTTCTCATTACATTATTTTGTCAACATTATTAAGGACAAGTGGTAGAAAATGAATTATTAATCTACTTGTTTATTTACTGTTAATATCTGCTTACTTTCTCTTTTAACATGTTCTATCTACACTTCTGTAAAAATGTAAAAACTGTAAAAATGTAATAATCATTTATTCTTCTGTTGTTTGATACTTTACATTAGTTTTGGATGATACGACAAATTTAGGTACCAATCCGATACCAAGTTGTTACAGGATCATACATTGGTCATATTCAAAGTCCTCATGTGTTTAGGGACATATTTCCTGAGTTTATAAACATAATATAATTTTTTTTTTAAACGAAAGAAGATGTGATGCCAAAAAATGTCGACGTAATCATAGTAGTATCAACTAGATACGTGCCTGTACTTGGTATCATTACAGTGGATGTTAGGTGTAGATCCACCAATGGCGTTTGTTTATATTTTGACGCCGGTAAACTACGATGTGTAGTGAAGCATGTTTAGCTATTCCTCGTCCTGCAGGGATGATACTTGTAAGAAACTTACTTTATCCTTTTTTGTACGGTTTGTTGAGTTAGCTCTGGATTGATACGTGGACATGACAAAGGAGGTATTTGAAACCTAGCAAAGTTTACATGTTGTGTTTTTTGTTCAATCCCAGACAGACTAGGGATGATGTTTGATAAGAAATTATCGAGTTCGAGCCCATTATCGAATCCTCTTATCGAACCGATTCCTTATCGATTCTCTTATCGAATCCAGATAGGTTGTTGTATATGGAAAAAAAACACAATATTTGGTTTAACAAAAGCTCACTTTTATTTTATAAGAAAAAAAAAAATAAATACAAAAATTAATATTGACTGTTACCCCCCTAAAAATAAATAAAAAATATTGACTGTTGTTACCCAAAGTATATTAAGTGGGATTTTTCAGAAAAACAAATATATACAGTAACACAAAAACAACCTGTCTCTGTGATCACTATAGGTGAATAGCCATGCCTTGAGGTTTTTTTTAGGGTCCATTATTTTTGCTGCTTGTGTGACATCACAGGAAATGACGTAACTCAGTCTAATGAGTCAGTCTAATGACTGAGCTACGTCATTTCCTGTGATGTCCCACAGGGCATTTCTTGTGGAACGGGATTCGTTCCCAGGGATTCGAATAAAGAACCAACTATTTTTCTTTACTATAGTGGCCTCGATAACCGGAACCGGTTCTCAAAAAGGTATTCGAGTCCATGGAATCGGTTCTTTTCTTATGGAACGGTTCTTTTCTTATCGAACGGTTCTTTTCTTATCGAACAACCGGGAGAACCGGTTTCGAACATCATCCCTAAAACAAACTGTGACTTAAAGTTTAATCCTGGCTTTGCAGATACACTGAGATGAAGTCTAAACTGCACCAATTTCCCCAGAATTTTCAACAAATTTGAAGTGTTTTGTCCAGAGGATTATTTGTGATTTTTTTTTTTAGTTTTCAGAATATGCTTGTTTTATTTTTGGCCAAAGTAAAACAAACTGAAGTTGTCTTTATTTTTAAGTTATCATGCCATGATTTTACCATTACGGCCCACTTGGGAGTAGATTTTCCTCCATGCGGCCCCTGAGCTAAAATGATTTGACACCACTGCTCAATATATGGTAAGGGTTAAGCTATCGGAACAAAACATCTTTAGGGTTGGAATTGGGGGTTAAATCACCAAAAATGATTCCCGGGTGCGGCCACCGCTGCTGCCCACTGCTCCCCTCACCTCCCAGGGGGTGACCAAGGGTGATGGGTCAAATGCAGAGAATAATTTCGCCACACCTAGTGTGTGTGTGACAATCATTGGTACTTTTTTAAATGTGCATTATAGGTGACAAAGCAAAGTAATGCAAATGATTCATTTTGTGTTTTAATATTCCTGAGTGCGAATGGAAAATGAGCAACGGGCTGCACTTTGGGCATCACAAAAATAAAAGGCTTTTTATGGCTGTTATGTTATCCTTTTATTGGATTCATTAATTAATATTTTGTATGATTTTATTTTTACATTTATTTAATAATTCTAATTAATTTGAATATGTTAACGAACTAAAGCAACTATACTGTTACTTTAATGCTAAATATTTATTTCATTTATAGTATTTTAATATTTTTTTTTACGATATTCATTCATTTTTTAAACTATAGAGCCTTTTCTATTCGGGCTCCAGTACTCTGGTAACAGTTAGAGATGCTACCTCAGTAGAAGCATTTAAGTCCCATCTTGAAACTCATTTGTATGCTCTAGCCTTTAAATAGACCCCCCTTTTAGACCAGTTGATCTGCCGCCTCTTTTATGCTCTGCCCCCCTCTCTCCTGCGTGGAGAGGTTATTAGGTGACCACAGATGAGGCCCTCCAAGGTTTCTCATTGTATCCCATTGGGTTGAGTTTTTCCTTGCCCTGATGTGGGATCTAAGCCGAGGTGGTCGTTGTGGCTTGAGCAGCCCTTTGAGACACTTGTGATTAAGGAATATATAAATACACTTTGATTGATTGATTAAACAAAGCAGGATGTGATTGAAGTGAATGACCCATGAATCATATCCGGTACTATACCAGCACTAAAAAGTACCCCCCCCAATGCACAATAACGGAGTACTTACAATGCACAATAACGGAGTACTTACAAGCAGACACAGTGTGTAGACAGAAAAGGTAGAATAACTAAAAGATAAAGGTGAAGTTTTAACACTGAAACGCCCTCAGGAAGAGGTGCTTTAAAACATAATGTCTGTCCGCAGTCAGCATTGATATAACACCTTCGAAATCACTATTCCTTGTCTCCATGGAGACATGTCAAGTACATTGAATTCAATTATCATCTCTGTAGGACGACTGGGAGCTATTCATGCTTCACTACACACCGCAGTCATGACGATGGATGCGATAGAAATCATCTAAAGTTGACAAAGTCAAGACAAGACTTTGTTATGTCCAATCGTAAGTCTTTAAGACGCTCATCATTACCTTGAACACACTACACACAAGTGAATGAAATCCATACTTAGTCAACAGCCATACATGTCACACTAAGGGTGGCCATATGAGCAATGCCAACACTGTCATAAACATGTGCCATATTGTGAAACCACACTAAACAACAACGACAAACACATGTTGGAGAATATTTGCACCGCAACACAAGATAAACACTGCAGAACAAATTCCCAGAATTGCCTGCAGCACCAACTCTTCCGGGATGCTACAATATAAACAAACGCCATTGGTGGATCTACACCTAACATCTACTGTAATGATACCAAGTATAGTAGCGTATCTAGTCAATACTACTATGTTTACGTCGATATTTTTGGCATCACAACATTTTCTTTCGTTTTTAAAAAAAATCATATTATGTTTATAAACTCAGGAAATATGTGTCTGGACACATGAGGACTTTGAATATGACCAATGTATGATCCTGTAACTACTTGGTATCGGATCGAGACCTAAATGTGTGGTATCATCCAAAACTAATGTAAAGTATCAAACAACAGAAGAATAAGTGATTATTACATTTTAACAGAAGTGTAGATAGAACATGTTGAAACAGAAAGTAAGCAGATATTAACAGTAAATGAACAAGTAGATTAATAATTCATTTTCTACCACTTGTCCTTAATAATGTTGACAAAATAACAGAATGATAAATGACACAATATGTTACTGCATATGTCAGCAGACTAAATTAGGAGCCTTTGTTTGTTTACTTACTACTAAAAGACGAAGTTGTCTTGTATGTTCACTATTTTATTTAAGGACAAACTTGCAGTAAGAAACATATGTTCAATGTACCCTAAGATTTTTTGTTAAAATAAAGCCAATAATGCAATTTTTTGTGATCCCCTTTAATTAGAAAAGTACCGAAAAGTACAGAAATACATTTTGGTACCGGTACCAACATATTGGTATCGGGACAACACTAGACCCATGTGACGATGTTGTTTGGGGTCCTTGCCTCCCATGCTCATTTCCAACCGGTAAGTAGGATACACGAGCAGTACGGTAGATGCAGGCTGTTATCGTTCCAATTAATATCAATCAACGTTGTAGAATGGAGCATCTTCACCACCCCTAAGATAAAGAGAACCATTATTTAAATTATGTCTGTACACACAGACACACTTCGCCTCAGCCGCCCCCTTTTTTTTCCTGTATTTACAAGTGATTATTAATCTGCCATTAGGAGATACTTCATGACGATTTAACACAGGGAAGGGCTGAGCGTTGGTGGTTCTAATAGCTCCCCGCTGACAGCAGTGACAGTGACAATCCTGTGAGCCTCCTGCGAGTGGACACTTCTTCACAAAGTGCTATTATTTTGGAGATTATTTTGCATTTTTAAAAAATTTTTTTGTCGTTATTTGAACAGACTGCAGCGCAGCCGAAACAAAAAGCGGCTGATGCAGGCATTACATGTAATGCATATTTATCGCCTGTCACATTGTGCGTAAAAAAGTGCTGCCTCAAAGAAACGCAGACCGGATCGACTGTCAAATTCACTTCCGATGCGACACTCACTTTTGAACGGTAAATCTTGTTGCACCCTTGAGACATAACTTTATTTTCAACTCTCGTGACGCGTTGTTAGGAGAAGACGAGTCTCCGTGCCCTTAATTTAATGTGACGGCAGATGTCTGTGTTGAAAAACATAAAGGAAAAACAGAAAGTTCCCAAAATAGAAGTCGCCTAACACGACTAACGTTTGTCTAGGCTCCGTCTGGAATTGGATTGGGATTATCACACTGCATGGAAGAGCACCATGAGGAGGATTAACTGGCTTTAACCCCGATTAGCAATGATCAATTGTTTCGCCACTGCTCGCTGACACTGCACAGTACTACCAGTTTGAAATAATTACAGTTCAATTTCTAAAGGCATAAAGATTTAGGGGAAAAAATGCTTGATAGTTGTTCAGATATGTCTTTGTGAGACTTATTTCAAAGGAAGTTTCAGCCTCGGGCCAAGTTAACAGGGAATATTATGATTTTTTTCTACAAAACCTAAAACCAGGGAAATTGGCACGTTGTGTAAATGGTAAATAAAAACAGAATACAATGATTTGCAAATCCTTTTCAACCTAGATTCAATTGAATAGACTGCAAAGACAAGATACTTAACGTTCGAACTGGAAAACGTTATTGCGGAGGGAGGTGTGGCCAGCGCGCCTGCAGGAGCAAAGGTCACTGCCTCTGTCTGTGGTGCTGAGGACAAGCACCATCGGATGGGGGCGGGGCATGTGCTGACGGCGAGACACAGCTGACAGGTGATTAAATTTCCCAGGTGGTACGTGTTAATCTAATCATCTGTTGTCTTTAACAGTAGGCGGCCGGGAGCAGGAGGAAAGAGAGGATACAAACGTGACTGAAAAGTCACGTTCTGCTGGAGAAAGACTTTGACAAAAATCTATGCCCATTAAAACTTCGTTAAAATTGCACGCTTGGCTCCTGTGCCGTGTCTATAGTGGAACTGCTAGGAAGCAGTTTCTACAGTTATTTTTTGCAAATATTAGCTCATTTGGAATTTGATGCCTGCAACATGTTTCAAAAAAGCTGGCACAAGTGGCAAAAAAGACTGAGAAAGTTGAGGAATGCTCATCAACCACTTATTTGGAACATCCCACAAGTAAACAGGCTAATTGGGAACAGGTGGGTGCCATGATTGGGTATAAAAGCAGCTTCCATGAAATGCTCAGTCATTCACAAACAAGGATGGGGCGAGGGTCACCACTTTGTCAACAAATGCGTGAGCAAATTGTCGAACAGTTTAAGAACAACATTTTTCAACGAGCTATTGCAAGGAATTTAGGGATTTCACCATCTACGGCCCGTAATATCATCAAACGGTTCAGAGAATCTGGAGAAATCACTGCACATAAACGATTATATTACCGTCCTTCGATCCCTCAGGCGGTACTACATCAAAAAGCAACATCAAATTGTAAAGGATATCACCACATGGGCTCAGGAACACTTCAGAAAACCACCGTCAGTAACTACAGTTTGTCGCTACATCTGTAAGTGCAAGTTAAAACTCTACAATGCAAAGCCAAAGGCATTTATCAACAACACCCAGAAACTCTACAGGCTTTGCTGGGCCCAAGCTCATCTAAGATGGACTGATGCAAAGTGGAAAAGTGTTCTGTGGTCTGACGATTCCACATTTCAAATTTTTTTTGGAAACTGTGGACGTCGTGTCCTCCGGACCGAAGACGAAAAGAACCATCCGGATTGTTATAAGCGCAAAGTTCAAAAGTCAGCATCTGTGATGGTATGGCGGTGTATTAGTGTCCAAGGCATGGGTAACTTACACATCTGTGAAGGCACAATTAATGCTGAAAGATACATACAGGTTTTGGAGCAACATATGTTGCCATCCAAGCAACGTTATCATAGTGGCCCCTGCTTATTGCAGCAAGACAATACCAAGCGTGGCTTCATAGTAAAAAAGGGCTGGTACTAGACTGGCCTGCCTGTAGTCCAGACCTGTCTCCCATTGAAAATCTGTGGCGCAATATGACCACAACGGAGACCCCGGACTGTTGAACAACTTAAGCTGTACATCAAGCAAGAATGTGAAAGAATGCCACCTGAAAAGCCTCAAAAATTGGGGTCCTCAGTTCCCAAACATTTACTGAGTGTGGTTAAAAGGAAAGGCCATGTAACACAGTGGTAAAAATGCCCCTGTGCCAACTTTTTTGCAATGTGTTGCTGCCATTAAATTCTAAGTTAATGATTATTTGCAACAAAAAAAATTTAGTTTCTCTGTTCGAACATTAAGTATCTTGTCTTTGCAGTCTAATCAATTGAATATACGTTGAAAAGGATTTGCAAATCATTGTATTCTGTTTCTATTTACCATTTACACAACGTGCCAACTTCACTGGTTTTGGGTTTTGTACATTTAAAACGCTTCCTTGTGGTCTACATAACATGTAATAGTGGTTATTTAGTTAACATTTTCAATCAATCAAAGTTTATGTATGTAGCCCTTAATCACAAGTGCCTTGAAGGGCTGCACAAAAGACGACATCCCCTGATCTGAAAACCACATCCGGGCAAGGAAAAACTCAGAAAGCCCAAGATGGGATAAAGAAGAAACCTTGGGAAGAGGCCTCGTATGTGGGGACCCCCAGCCGCAATGGAGTCCAAGGGGGTACAGTAATTAAGGGCTTTATAGTTTAGAATTGCGCAGCTCCCATAGGCATTTTATTGCATTTATTAAATATTTACAGTGCAAAAAAATTAAAATAAAATAACATCCATTGTCTTTCATAATGATTGTAAATAGAGATGTCCGATATTATCGGCCGATAAATGCTTTAAAATGTAATATCGGAAATTATCGGTATGGGTTTCAAAAAGTAAAATGTATGACTTTTTAAAACGCCGCTGTACGGAATGGTACACGGACGTAGGGAGAAGTACAGAGCGCCAATAAACCTTAAAGGCACTGCCTTCGCATGCCGGTCCAATCACATAATATCTACGGCTTTTCACACACACAAGTGAATGCAAGGCATACTTGGTAAACAGCCATACAGGTCACACTGAGGGTTGCCGTATAAACAACTTTAACACTGTTACAAATATGCGCCACACTGTGAACCCACACCAAACAAGAATGACAAACAAATTTCGGGAGAACATCCGCACCGTAATACAACATAAACACAATAGAACAAATACCCAGAACCCCTTGCAGCACTAATTCCTTTTTTCCATAACTTGAGTTGATTTATTTTGGAAAACCTTGTTACATTGTTTAATGCATCCAGCGGGGCATCACAACAAAATTAGGCATCATAATGTGTTAATTCCACGACTGTATATATCGGTATCGGTTGATATCGGAATCGGTAATTAAGAGTTGGACAATATCGGAATATCAGCAAAAAAGCCATTATCGGACATCTCTAATTGTAAACAATAGGCAAGATTTCCAAAAAAGTGCAGTTCCCCTTCAAACAGAAGGACTGTTTGTTACTTTGGCTGATCAGTTAATAAAGGCAAATATCAATCTCTAATAAAGACCTTGCAAAAAAAAAAAAAAGATCTTCAAAAACATTAGGATGGAGTTAAAATAGTAATCCACATTGTGTTTATAAACTATGTTCTTTGCAGTCCTAACTTATTGCAAATATAGTCATGGCGCGTGATCACATAATGACTAATTATGGCATTTTCCCACACTGTCAACGTAGGTCATACCTCGTATCATGTTCTACACACGTACCGCCTCCAACTGTTCAGTCCCACGATGTAACCGCCCCCCTTCAGCCAACACGGTCCATCACTGCGAGCAATACGCATCTCGCGACGTTCCCATGGCGAGGCAAAAAATATGACGGAACATTGATGAAACAGTGGTGAGTTTGCGCCTGTGATTTGCCCGAGGCGACGACAGCGGTAGTTTGAACAAGAGGAGATGATTAAAGGGAAGCGATGCTCTGAGGAGAACAGAGCCATTATCGGGGCTCCCCGGAGAAGTGTGCAGCCGAGAGTGTTAAAGGGCCAATGTGTCTCATTAGTATATTGACAAGTATGAATGGTCCATGAGCGGGAGAGGACAATGGTAGGGTCTGATTGTGACCAGAATAACATCCAAGGCTCTGCTTTTGAGAGATAAGCATCATCATAGCGTTACTTTTTGGTGCCTGACTACATTTTGGTATAAACTTCCTGGATTCACTGACTTAGGTACCGTATTTTCCGGACTATAAGGCGCACTTAAAATCTTTTTTTCCCCCTCAAAACTCGGCAGTGCGCCTTATAACCCGGTGCGCCGAAAGGAAGGAATAAGTTTGGTTGAGCTTACTCACCTCGAATTAGGTCCTGACGTTGAGCAACTCCAACCTAACGTTGGAACAACATTCTTTTTGATGATGTTTAATCAATGTTGGGTTCTGACGTTGGTTTGATCATTGAATTTTGGTCCTTTCCCAACCAATACTTTACCACACAAATACAACGTTGAAGCAACATGCTTTTTGACAACATGTATTCAATGTCAGGTTGTGACATTGATTTGACCATTGACATTTGGTCATTTCCCAACCAACAACGTTGTCTCAATTTACTATTTTGAAAAGTTGTTTAGAAGTCATTAAAAAAAAACCGGATACCATATTTTCCGGACTATAAGGCGCACTTAAAATCCTTTTTTTTCCCCCTCAAAACTCGACAGTTCGCCTTATAACCAGGGGTGTCAAACGCATTTTAGCTCAGGGGCCGCGTGGAGGAAAATCTGTGCACACGCGGGCCGGACTATTAAAATCATGGCATTAAAACAAAAAAATAATAATAACTTCAGATTGTTTTCTTTGACTTACTTTGGCCAAAAATAGAACAAACACATTCTGAAAATATTACAATAAAAATATTGAAAAAAAATACCGGCAGCGGTAAAGTTTAGATCCATGAAGGAAAGAAGAAAGTGAATTAAAGGCCTACTGAAACCCACTACTAACGACCACGCAGTCTGATCGTTTATATATCAATGATGAAATCTTAACATTGCAACACATGCCAATACGGCCGGGTTAACTTATAAAAAGCAATTTTAAATTTCTCGCGAAACTTCCGGTTGAAAACGTCTTTGTATGATGACGTTTGCGCGTGACGTCAACGGTTGAAACGGAAGTATTGGGACACATTGTATCCCAATACAAACAGCTCTGTTTTCATCGCAACATTCCACAGTATTCTGGACATCTGTGTTGGTGAATCTTTTGCAATTTGTTTAATGAACAATGAAGACTGCAAAGAAGAAAGCTGTGGGATCGGTGTATTAGCGAGGACTTTGAGTTGGATAGCAGACGCGCTATCCGACGCTAGCCGCCGACCGCATCGATGATCGGGTGAAGTCCTTCGTCGCGCCGTCGATCGCTGGAACGCAGGTGAGCATGGGTGTTGATGAGCAGATGAGGGCTGGCGTAGGTGGATAGCTAATGTTTTTAGCATAGCTCTGTCGAGGTCGCGTAGCTAAGTTAGCTTCAATGGCGTTGTTAGCAACAGCATTGTTAAGCTTCGCCAGGCTGGAAAGAATTAACCGTGTATTTACAGGTCCATGGTTTAATGGTATTGTTGATTTTCTGTCCATCCTTCCAGTCAGGGGTTTATTTTTTTTGTTTCTATCTGCAGTTAAGCCTGATGCTATCACTTTAGCTCCGTAGCTAAAGTGCTTCGCCGATGTATTGTCGTGGAGATAAAAGTCACTGTGAATGTCCATTTCGCGTTCTCGACTCTCATTTTCAAGAGGATATAGTATCCAAGGTGGTTTAAAATACAAATCCGTGATCCACAATAGAAAAAGGAGAAAGTGTGGAATCCAATGAGCCCTTGTACCTAAGTTACGGTCAGAGCGAAAAAAGATACGTCCTGCACTGCACTCTAGTACTTCACTCTCACGTTCCTCATCCACAAATCTTTCATCCTCGCTCAAATTAATGGGGTAATCATCGCTTTCTCGGTGTAAACAATGGGGAAATGTGAGGAGCCCTTCAACCTGCGACGTCACGCTACTTCCGGTACAGGCAAGGCTTTTTTTTATCAGCAACCAAAAGTTGCGAACTTTATCGTCGATGTTCTCTACTAGATCCTTTCAGCAAAAATATGGCAATATCGCAAAATGATCAAGTTTGACACATAGAATGGATCTGCTATCCCCGTTTAAATAAGAACATTTCATTTCAGTAGGCCTTTAATGTTTATAACTGAATAAATGTACACGGCGAAGACACAACAAACTCCCTTCTTGTCTCTCATGGACACACGCCTGTTGTTGTTGACTTTGGACTGACTAGCGACTGCACGACACTAAGGCCGCGGAACAGAGACACACGGCATGCTTACACACACACATGCATCCACAAAAAGTATACGCCACACACACATACGCCACCCCTAATGCAACACTTTTGACGCAAATCCCTTAGGAGTGATGGATGGATGGGCAGCGCCTGAAGAGCTGCAGCCTGCCACCGTGGCCCCCACTCCCTCCCCTCTGTTGCTAGTCTCGAGATGTACGTTGTAATATGTATATGAGTTTTTTTCCCACTCCAGACTGGGCCCCCTTAGGAGCCCAGTCTAGATTATATTTTTTTACTCATCCTTCCCCAGCGTTGACCTTTTTCCCATCTTTTTTACGGGGCGCCTTGTGGCGACCCATCAGCGTTCCTGTTCTGTAACCCTGTACACTGTTTGTCTAATGTTGAACGGGTTTGTGCTGAAAATAAAGTTTTGTTGTACTTGTGCAATGACAATGAAGACCTACCTATATGCATAAAAATGTGTTTTCTTTTATGACAACCTTTTTCCAAAAAACAATATAGAAGGTGAGATACAACAGGATAATGCATACATTTATCATTTGTTTTCAAAATGGTTACAAAAAAGTGGGACCCCAAATATTTACCGTGGGACCCCATTTTTATGACTTGATGGGGTCCCTGGGACCCCATTTTGAAAATTCCTAGCGCCAACACTGATGAAGTATTGGTGCATGCAAAACAGCAGCAGGCAGCTTCTAATACTAATCAAATATCATCCCGGGGGCCATAGATAATTCATTCCTGGCCCGCGGGCTTTGACTTTGACATCCCTGGTTTAGGCGATCTATGGTTATGGTGTCCACTGTACACGTCAATCATTATTAAGATTAAGATTAGTTTATTTCAAAGGGGACAATGCAGTTTCATAAAAAACATGACTACACATGGTTCAAAAAGCCCGAATTAACCAGAAGGCTAGTTTTCGTCTGTAAATCCCTGGCCATGATGTAAAAAAGGCAGTAAAATTACAATTTCAAAGAAAAAGAAAAGGAAAAAAAGAGAGAGAGAGAAAAAAAGCACCCAATACATACACGATATAATAAAAAAACTAAATACAACATCACAACATAACATTTATCTTAGCATGAAAACAGGCTCATCTTTTAGTGCTGGCAGCTGTAGGCGTTGATAAGCCACATTTAAATTTTTTTTTTGTGAAGGCCTTGTAAGTTGGGACCAGTTTAACCTCCTAAGGTACTGAATTTCACACATTTGCACTTCTTACTGACCAGGCCGACTTACTGAAAGTGCTCCTGCACAGAGGAATATAACAATCACCTCTGACAGAGCCTCGAGTGACACGCTCACGGCTCTTTCTTTGGCTGATGAACTCTGCCAGAGGATCTGGAGCCAATTCATGCAGTACTTTATAGGTCACATTTAAGTCTGCAAATGTGTGAAGGCTGTCCCACTTTAAAATACTGTATTTTTTTTTTAGAATAGCACTGTGATGATAGTTCCTAGGTTGTTTTTTTTTAATCCATAACCTTAATTGCTTGTTTGTACAAGATTTCCAATGTTTTTTTTTATTCACAGATGGGTAACTTACACATTTGTGAAGGCGCCATTAATGCTGAAAGGTACATACAGGTTTTGGAGCAACATATGTTGCCATCCAAGCAACGTTACCATGGACGCCCCTGCTTATTTCAGCAAGACAATGCCAAGCCACGTGTTACATCAACGTGGCTTCATAGTAAAAGAGTGCGGGTACTAGACTGGCCTGCCTGTTGTCCAGACCTGTCTCCCATTGAAAATGTGTGGCGCATTATGAAGCCTAAAATACCACAGCGGAGACCCCCGGACTGTTGAACAACTTAAGCTGTACATCAAGCAAGAATGGGAAAGAATTCCACCTGAGAAGCTTAAAAAATGTGTCTCCTCAGTTCCCAAATGTTTACTGAGTGTTGTTAAAAGGAAAGGCCATGTAACACAGTGGTGAACATGCCCTTTCCCAACTACTTTGGCACGTGTTGCAGCCATGAAATTCTAAGTTAATTATTATTTGCAAAAAAAAAAAAAAGTTTATGAGTTTGAACATCAAATATCTTGTCTTCGTAGTGCATTCAATTGAATATGGGTTGAAAAGGATTTGCAAATCATTGTATTCCGTTTATATTTACATCTAACACAATTTCCCAACTCATATGGAAACGGGGTTTGTAAAAGGGGGCCTAATATTGACCCCTGAGGGACTCCGGAGGTTAGTCTAAGAGAGTCAGATCTGTTGTCAACTGATACAGATTAAAGTACCCATGATTGTCACACACACACTAGGTGTGGCGAAATGATTCTCTGCATTTGACCCATCACCCTTGATCACCCCCTGGGAGGTGAGGGGAGAAGTGAGCAGCAGCGGTTGCCGCGCCCGGGGAATCATTTTTGGTGATTTAACTGATACAGATTGGGTTCGATCATGCAGATACGATTCAATCCAGCATTTTGAGAGAAGTTCAATTTTGAGAGCTTGGTAAGAAGAACGGAATGATTTACTGTATTAAATGCTTTCCTAAAGGTCCAAAAACCCAGCCCCTACAACTCCACCCTTATCAAGAAATAATTGTATTTTCTCAATCAGGAGGCATGTAACCATTTCAGTGCTTATATGCATATTTCGTTCACTGTACTTCTTTTATAGCTCAACTAGAAAAACGCTGTTCTTACATAAGCATTTTCAGCCCTTGTCTGCGTGCCATAAGAATGTCGGAAAGATTTGTCTATATCAGAACAAGAACCTGTTGGTCTCTTGCACTCTCTTTTTTTTTTTTTTTTTTTTTTTTTTTTTTACACTAAACGTAGTCTAACACATTTATGAAAAGCCACAGATGTATTCACTCTGGAATGAATTGACTACGGAGTGCTTGTGGTTACTAAAGCTCACCTCATGCATCTTTTAATATAATTCACATTCCCGCAGGTCCATTAAATGTCAGTGCACAGTATCGGGTGCAGAACAATATGCCGTGCTAAGAAGGGAGGCTGTCGGCTCGGTTGAGCCACAATGGCCTTCGCAAAACTTGCAGTTCATTGCGCTCCTCTTTACTCGTGCACTTAACACATCTCTTTGTCTCCCGTTTTTCTCTCCGTTTTCATTCTTGCCTCCACATTTCACCTCCACATGTGTACAGAACATAATGAAGAATGAATAATGTGCACTTCTTCCTGCTCAGAGCATAATTATACAACATACAGCTTTTGTTGCGTAAGGTTAAATAAACAGTGTAGAATATTGCAAGCAAAAACTATAATATTGCATGTATGAACTTGAGGTGCCATCCCATTTCTAACCCACAGGGTTCAATATGATGTCGGTCCACCTTTTGCAGCTATTACAGCTTCAACTCTTCTGGGAAGGCTGTCCACAAGGTTGCGGAGTGTGTTTATAGGAATTGTCGACCATTCTTCCAAAAGCGCATTGGTGAGGTCACACACTGATGTTGGTCGAGAAGGCCTGGCTCTCAGTCTCCGTTCTAATTCATCCCAAATGTGTTCTATCGGGTTCAGGTCAGGACTCTGTGCAGGCCAGTCAAGTTCATCCAAACCGGACTCTGTCATACATGTCTTTATGAACTTTGCTTTGTGCACTGGTGCACAGCCATGTTGGAAGAGGAAGGGGCCCGTTCCAAACTGTTCCCACAAGGTTGGGAGCATGGAATTGTCCAAAATGTTTTGGTATCCTGGAGCATTCAAAGTTCTTTTCACTGGAACTAAGTGGCCAAGCCCAACTCCTAAAAAACAACCCCACACCATAATTCCTCCACCACCAAATTTCACACTCGGCACAATGCAGTCCGAAATGTAGCGTTCTCCTGGCAACCTCCAAACCCAGACTCATCCATCAGATTGCCAGATGGAAAAGCATGATTCATCACTCCAGAGAAGGCGTCTCCACTGCTCTAAAGTCCAGTGGTGACGTGCTTTACACCACTGCATCCAACACTTTGCATTGGACTTGGTGATGTATGGCTTAGATACATCTGCCAGGCCATGGAAACCAACTTCATGACGCTCTCTGCGTACTGTACGTGGGCTAATTGGAAGGTCACAGAAGTTTGGAGCTCTGTAGTAACTGACAGAAAGTCGGCAACCTCTTTGCACTATTCGCTTAAGCATCCGCTGACCCCTCTCTGTCAGTTTACGTGGCCTACCACTTGGTGGCTGAGTTGCTGTTGTTCCCAAACTCTTCCATTTTCTTATGATAAAGCCGACAGTTGACTTTGGAATATTTAGGAACGAGGACATTTTACCACTGGATTTGTTGCACAGGTGGCATCCTATGACAGTTCCACACTGGAGCGGCCCATTCTTTCACAAATGTTTGTAGAAACAGTCTCCATGCCTAAGTGCTTGATTTTATACACCTGTGGCCGGGCCAAATGATTAGGACACCTGGTTCTGATCATTTGGATGGGTGGCCAAATACTTTTGGCAATATATTGTATATTTACTGCACATTCACATTATCATGCTCCTACCTGTGGTGTTTTACTATGTTTTGAAACGTGCATTTTCATGGGCATTTTATCAGCAGCAACATAGCTCGACAAGTTATGGGCGGATCATGATGGAACTTTCAGGAAATATCCAGAATGGAACAAGTGATTCAAATTTGGCAGTGATGCGGATAATTTCTACTAAGTTACCTCACGTTTGAGTTACCATGGCGAACCGCTTGGTGTGTATATGCTACTGACCCCGCCTCCACCCACAGAGACAAAGAGAGTGGGTAACTGACAAGAGGGTTCACTCGGTTTATTTCTTTCTGCAGTAGAACAAAAAGTGCTAAAACGATCCAACGAGTGAACTTTCTTGCCGCCTATTTGGAAGTGACAGAAGAAACAAAACAAACACGCCTATTATTTTAGATTCTGATTTACATTTCGACAGTCACATCAAATCAGTAACAAAATCGGCCTACTATCACCTCAAAAATGTAACAAGACTTAGAGGGCTCATGTCAGCTCAAGACTTTGAAAAACTTGTACATGCCTTTATTACCAGTAGGCTAGACTATTGTAATGGTCTCCTTGCAGGTCTTCCCAAAAAAACTTTTAGGCAGCTACAGCTTGTTCAGAACGCTGCTGCTAGAGTTCTAACAAAGACCAAAAAATGTGAGCACATTACACCAATTCTTAAATCCTTACATTGGCTCCCTGTACATCAGAGAATAGATTTCAAAATCCTCCTGCTCACATATAAATCACTACATGGTCTAGGGCCCAAGTATTTCACTGATATGCTCCCACTATATAAGCCCTCTAGATCACTAAGATCTTCTCAAGGTCAAGGTCAAGGTTCAACTTTATTGTCCCCGCGGGGAAATTTGTCTTGGGCACAGTGCATCATTGCTTCCTTAACATACACAAAAACAACAGAACGAAAACACAAGCGCAGACACAACTACAACCAGACAACTAACATTTAAACATCAGAACATGGAGCTTGATAGACATAGGTGGCACTTTGATGTAGGCATAAAATCTACAGTATGGAGATAAAGATAAAGTGCCAGTGTGCATTGCACTAGAGCTCATAGATAAAGTGCTATGTGCTTAGTTCTAAAGTGCTATGTGCTAAAAAGTGCTAACCTATGTATTAACATTCTATTGCACCTTGTTGGTCAGCTTAATGGAGGCTGGGACAAATGATAATTTAAGGCGGTTCGATTTGCATAGTGGGACCCGGAGTCTTCTCCCTGATGGCAGGGCTCTATATTCAGGGAAGAGTGGGTGTTGTGAGTTGGAAATAATTTTCTTAGCTTTTTTCCTAACTGCCTGCTCATAGATGCTCTGTATAGGCTCATATTCTTTCCTCCCTACGATTTTCATTGCCGTTTTATGCATGCCGGCCAGTTTGCTTTTTAGCTTAATGGTTAGGTTGCCAAACCATGAGGTGATCCCGTATCTAATGATGCTCTCTACAATGGCACGGTAGAAAATCATCATGATGTGGGTGCTTACGCCGTACAATCTTAATCTTCGCAAAAAATATAGCCTCTGTTGCAGTCTATTGCACAGTTTGTCAATATGTGTCTTCCAGCAGAGAAGATTATCAATATGAATCCCTAAATATTTATATGAGGATACCTGGGTGATTTCCTGATTTTTGATGACCACTGGCTCATGGTCAGTCACTTTCCTCGGATCCAAAACCATTTCCTGTGTCTTGGTCACATTTAAAATAAGATAGTTGGTATCACACCACCTAATAAATAGGTCTATCTCGTCTTGGTACACAGAGGGGTCCGTATCCTTGTGTAGAAGGCTTAGGAGCACGGTATCGTCCGCAAATTTCATCATATAATTGTTAGGGTGCACAGTCCTACAATCATTGGTGTACAATGTAAACAGTGTTGGTGATACAATGCAACCCTGTGGGACGCCTGTGTTGCAGTGTTTGGTGTCTGACAGTGTTCTGTTGACCTTCACTTGCTGTGTTCTGTTTCCCCAACTCTGACTACTTTTAAAACTAGACTGAAAACTTTTATGTTCACCTTAGCTTTCAGCTAAATCTTTTAATCTTTTAACTTTTAACGTCCGCAGTGTTTTTATTTTTATTGTCTGCATTTTAATTTTGCTTTTATTTTCTTTCATTTCACTTTGTTGTCTGTGAAGCACTTTGAGTCTGCCTTGTGTATGAAAAGTGCTATACAAATAAAGTTGCCTTGCCTTGCCTTGCCTATTACTACCTTTATGTGTATTAACTGGGATTTGTTCGTCTGTTTGTCTGTAAGTTAGCGACACAGCTCAAAAAGCTTTGGGCAGGGTTTTTATGAAATGTTCATGAAAAGTCAAAAATGAAAGTGATTACATTTTGAGGGTGAGCCAAGTCAAATGTCTGGATTCAATATTTTTTTCAAGGATTCTTCACTACTGGGAGATGCGCTCTCCAAGTGCTTTTTTAGTGATGGAATGATATCGTCCCCTGGGAAAATCATATCAGAATGATGAACGGTTTGCATCCACGAGACCTTTGGCTATCCGTATCCAATGGAATTTGAACAAATAGGTGATGATAACAGGCAAAAATGTGACCCGCAGGGAGGTGATGAAGGTCATGTACAGATTTGACTTTTGAAATGCTGAATCGAACGTTGAAATGAGCTCTGTGGGTCATCTCCACCACAATTCAAAATCAACAAGGTTCCTTCCTTCCTTGATAAAGAACTAAAAATCTTTAAAAAAAAACCTGTGAATATGTTTACAAAAAGGGGCCCGACAATGGGGATGGTTTACATTTTAAAGCTGTCAAATGATCAAAATCCGAACGTGATTAATCAAAGTATTCAAATTATTTAATCATGATTAATCACCATTTGCCACTTTGTCTAATATACAGTATGCCATAGTTTAAGATCCAAAGGGGTCTTACTTCTAAATTACTTCTAAATTCACCCAATTGCCTTTGAGCTCAGCTACTTAATAATTCAAATCAGTGGAATAATTACATGACAGCAATAGTACAGTGCAGAAAGGTTATGCTTTGATGAAGTACAATAGTGAATGATAATTGGTTAAAAAAGGAACACATATACCCTAAATTGGGGCTCTAAGCAGAATTTAATCGGAAGCACCCCCCATCATTATTATTATTATTTTTTTGTTTAAACAATTTTTCCATCCAACCATTTTCCTCCGCTTATCCAAGGTTGTGTCGTGGGGGCAGCAGCCTAAGCAGAGAAACCCAGACTTCCCTCACCCCAGCCACTTTGTCCAGCTCCTCCCGGGGGATCCCGAGGCGTTCCCAGGTCAGCCGGGAGACATAGACTTCCGCACTATGGACTGGACTCTCACACTATTAAGTTAGATCTACTATGGACTGGACTCTCACACTATTATGCTAGATCCACTCAACGTCCATTGCACCGGTCGCCCCAGAGCCGAGGATGTCGTTGTGGTTTGTGCAGCCCTTTGAGACACTCGTGATTTAGGGCTATGTAAGTAAACTTTGATTGATTGATTGATTGAACGTGTCCTGGGTTTTCCCCGTGGCCTCCTACAGGTCTGACGTGTCATAAACACCTCCCTAGGGAGGCGTTCGGGTGGCATCCTGACCAGATGACCGAACCACCTCACCTGGCTCCTGTCGATGTGGAGGAGCAGCGGCTTTACTTTGATCTCCTCCCGGATGGCAGAGCTTCTCACCCTATCTCTAAGGGAGAGCCCCGCCACCCGGCGGAGGAAACTAATTTCGTCCGCTTGTACCCGTGATCTTGTCCTTTCGGCCATAACCCAAAGCTCATGACCATAGGTGAGGATGGGAACGTAGATGGACCGGTAAATTGAGAGCTTTGCCTTCTGGATCAGCTCCTTTTTCACCACAACGGATCGATGCAGCGTCCACATTAGATCCGCCTGTCAATCTCACGATACACTCTTCCCTCACTCGTGAGCAAGACTCTGAGGTATTTGAACTCCTCCACATGGGGCAAGGTCTCGTCCCCAACCCGGAGATGGCACTCCACCCTTTTCCGGGCGAGAACCATGGACTCGGATTTGGAGGTGCTGATTCTAATCCCAGTCGCTTCACACTCGGCTGCGAACCGATCTAGTGAGAGCTGAAGATCCTGGCCAGATGAAGCCATCAGGACCACATCATCTGCAAAAAGCAGAGACCTTATCCTGCAGCTACCGAACCGGATCCCCTCAACACCCTGACTGTGCCTAGAAATTCTGTCCATAAAAGTTATGAACAGAATCGGTGACAAAAGGCAGCCTTGGCGGAGTCCAAGCCTCAATTTGTATACAGGTATTTGTTTAATCAAACATGTATTTAGTTTGATTCATGTAATGTACTAAAATTAATTAATGGGGAAATAATTGTTGCATTTTTTTCGAGGAACATAACAATTTTACCATCATTATAAAATAAACGTTTAAATCTTCCTAATTGTGCTTTGACCGAGAATCCATTCCAGTACCAGAATCTTTTTTATAGATTTTTTATAGACTTTTTATCAATTTGTATTTTGTTTTGAATGTTATTCAAAATGAATCGGATGATTGCTTTTTCCCCCCGCATCATCACCGTGGTTAGTTTGGAACAGTAAGTGATCATGACTTCACATTTGGACGGTCACATTCATTCTCCACCAAAGCAGTTGATTTGGTTTCAAATAAAACCTCATTTCCTCACAGAGGAAATTGCAGAAAAGGGCATGTACCACCAGCCTGCCACATGTGCGCTTGTAGTCTGGTTATTTAATGCGGTCTAAAGAAGAAGCATGAGTTATGTTCTGAATCTTTGGAATCTACATAATTAGGTGCAACAACTTGCAGAGCGGTGGACAGAACAGGCTCACTTGGCCTCCATTAAACTGGATCCAGTACAAGATTCTTCCCAGTGGCTTTGACGCTGCATTATATTTTTGGACTGCAGCTTATAATGTCAGGGTCAAGATGTTTGGGAAAGGAGTGGTTGGGCTTTTATTCCTGACAGTTGACTTCACAAACCACATTCGGATGTTTTATTCAGTGTTTCCTGTTGAGCATGGTCGAGGAAGAGGAGCCAGGCAAATAACAAATTTAGCTGTTAAACTACACGAACGCACATTTTACCCCACAAGAATAACAAGGACAAGCATGTAACTGGGCTAGGGTTGTATGGTATACCGGTATTAGTATAGTACCGGGATACTAATGAATCATATTCGGTACTATACCACCTCTGAAAAGTACTGGTCCACCCCCCTGCTCCCCCATCTTCGTCACGTCGTGTCATTGCTGGTTTTACGAGCAGACGAGCATGTTCGGCGGCACACAATCACGGAGTACTTACAAGCAGACACAGTGTGTAGACAGAAAAGGGAGAACGGACGGATTTTGGCTTAAAAACTAAAGATAAAGGTGAAGTTATAACACTGAAACGCCCTCAGGAAGAGGTACTTTAAGACATGGCTAGCTAGCTAGCGGCTAAAGTCCAGCTGTAGTGGGCAGTGTTTTAGCTACTTCTAAATCACTAATCCTCGCCTCCATGGCGACAAATAAAGTAAGTTTCTTACAAGTATCATCCCTACAGGACGAGGAATAGCTAAACATGCTTCACTACACACCGTAGCTCACCGGCGTCAACATGTAAACAAACGCCATTGGTGGATCTACACCTAACATCCACTGTAATGATACCAAGTACAGGGGCGTATCTAGTCGATATTACTATGATTACGTCGATATTTTTTATCATCACAACATCTTCTTTTGTTTTTTTTAAATGCATGTTATGTTTATAAACTCAGGAAATATGTCCCTGCACACATGAGGACTTTGAAAATGACCAATGTATGATCCTGTAACGACTTGGTATCGAATTGATACCCAAATTTGTGGTATCATCCAAAACTAATGTAAAGCACCCACACAACAGAAGAATAAGTGATTATTACATTTTAACAGAAGTGTACATAGAACATGTTAAAAGAGAAAGTAAGCAGGTATTAACAGTAAATGAACAAGTACATTAATAATTAATTTTTACAGCTTGTCCTTAATAATGTTGACCAAATAATAGAATGATAAATGACACAATATGTTACTGCATATGTCAGCAGCTAAGTTAGGAGTCTTTGTTTGTTTACTTACTACTAAAAGACAAGTTGCCTTGTATGTTCACTATTTTATTTAAGGACAAACTTGCAAAAAGAAATATATGTTTAATGTACCATAAGATTTGTTGTTAAAATAAAGCCAATAATGCCATTTTTTATGGTCTCCTTTATTTAGAAAAGTACCGAAAAGTATCGAAATAATTTTGGTACCGGTACCAAAATATTGGTATCGTTACAACACTAAACTGGATAGACAATCACATCATACAACACACTTCCATCAACAGCAATTTTCTAGCAAGGTAGTGCATTATGGTAGAAAGAAATAGCACAAAATAAAGGCAGACATGCCCAAAACTTGAGATTGAAGCCCAATTCTTGCTGAGTAGAAGATAATGACTCAGCAGGCTGACACCGTTTTTGCAGTGAGAGGCCTTAACAAGAATACACCCTCCTTCTCATTTGTCTTTATTAATCCCGTGAGGGCAATTAAATATGGCTGACTTCTGTTTTTGTGGCGAAGCAGCCCTTCAAAATGGTTGTCTATGTCATACGTCTTAGATGCCAAGACAGCTCAGGTCTTTGGGGTCATAGACGCATAATCAAATCCGGACCAAGGGGTACTAACCACTTAGAGTCAGAGGGAGGGTGATTAACATCCATGGCATGCTTTTTCACCCCAATTCACATCTGATCAAACCTGGATTAAGGGGTAGTACTACTCGTTAGATATTTCCATCCAAGTGGTGTTAGAAGTGTGAGGTTAGTCAAAAGGAGTGAATGGGAGAGTGTATCGTCTCTATGATTGTGTAATTGATACGGCTACTATGCAGAGATCCTAAGTGTTTGGTCTTGAGGTCTTACAGTGTTTTTTTAACAGCTACAAATGGTGTCAGAATTGGGATGGAGAGCTGTAACATAGTCTGTTTCAGGGATTATTGGAACTTCTTGTTAAAATAAAAATATGGAAGGGGAATTTAGTGTGCTGTGTGTATTATCAGTTAGTTCAGCTACAAACAGTGTCAGAAGTGAGATGTGATACAATAACAGTGCCTACACAGCCTAGGTCTTTGGGGTCATGGATGGTATATAGATTTTTAAACTCATTAGACACCTAATCAAGTCTAGACTGAGGGGTACTAACGCCTCAGAGTTTGGTGACCAATGATATCAGAGGGGGGATTAGGTCATTGATGGCGCTCTTTTTCAACCCAATTTACATCTGATCCAACCTGGATTGAAGGATACTATGTGTTACATTTTCCATCCAAGTGGTGTCAGAAGTAGGAAATTAGCTAGGAGGAGTGGAAGGAGGAGTGTATCGACTCTGTGATTATGTAATTGATACGGCTACTATGCAGAGAGTCTAGCTTTTTGGTCTTGAGGTCTTACAGTGTTTTTTTAACAGCTACAAATGGTGTCAGAATTGGGATGGAGAGCTGTAACATAGTCTATTTCAGGGATTCTTGGAACTTCTTTGTTAAAATAAAAATATGTAAGGGAATTTAGTGTGCTATGTGTATTATCAGTTAGTTCAGCTACAAACAGTGTCAGAAGTGAGCTGTGATACAACAACAGTGCCTACACAGCCTAGGTCTTTGGGGTCATGGATGGTATATAGATTTTTAAACTCATTAGACACCTAATAAATCTGGACTGAGGGGTACTACCTCCTCAGAGTTTGGTGACCAGTGATATCAGAAGAGGGGTTAAATAACCCTCAGGTCATCGATGGCGTATCTTTTTCAACCCAATTTACATCCAATCAAACCTGGATTGAAGGGTACTATGTGTTAGATTCTCCATCCAAATGGTGTCAGAAGTGGGAAATTAGCTAAGAGGAGTGGAAGGAGTGGTGTATCGTCGCTATGATTGTGTAATTGATACGGCTACTATGCAGAGAGCCTAGCTTTTTAGTCTTGAGGTCTTACAGTGTCTGGTTAATGTATTGGCTACAAGTGGTGTCAGAAGTAGGATGGATAGCGGTAAAGTACTCTATTTCAAGGATTATTGAACCCTCTATGTTAAAATACAGGAATAGTATGAAAGAGGGAGGTAGTGTGTTATGTTTATTATTAGTTAGTTCAGCTACAAAACAAGTCAGAAGTGAGATGTGATACAACAACAATGCCTACACAGCCTATGTCTTTGGGGTCATGGTCAGTATATTTATTTTTAAACTCAATAGACACCTAATTAAATCTGGACTGAGGGGTAATAACTCCTCAGAGTTTGGTGACCAATGATATCAGAGGAGGGGTTAATTAACCCTGAAGTCATCCAAGTGGTGTCAGAAGTGGGAAATTAGCTAAGAGGAGTGAAAGGAGTGTATCGTCTCTATGATTGTGTAATTGATACGGCTACTATGCGGAGAGCCTAGCTTTTTAGTCTTGAGGTCTTACAGTGTCTGGTTAATGTAATGGCTACAAGTGGTGTCAGAAGTAGGATGGATAGCTGTAAAGTACTCTATTTCAAGGATTATTGAACCCTCTATGTTAAAATACAGGAATAGTATGAAAGAGGGAGGTAGTGTGTTATGTTTATTATTAGTTAGTTCAGCTACAAAACATGTCAGAAGTGAGATGTGATACAACAACAATGCCTACACAGCCTAGGTCTTTGGGGTCATGGTCAGTATATTTATTTTTAAACTCAAGAGACACCTAATTACATGTGGACTGAGGGGTAATAACTCCTCAGAGTTTGGTAACCAATGATATCAGAGGAGGGCTTAATTAACCCTGAAGTCATCCAAGTGGTGTCAGAAGTGGGAAATTAGCTAAGAGGAGTGAAAGGAGTGTATCGTTTCTATGATTGTGTAATTGATACCGCTACTATGCGGAGAGCCTAGCTTTTTAGTCTTGAGGTCTTACAGTGTCTGGTTAATGTAATGGCTACAAGTGGTGTCAGAAGTAGGATGGATAGCTGTAAAGTACTCTATTTCAAGGATTATTGAACCCTCTATGTTAAAATACAGGAATAGTATGAAAGAGGGAGGTAGTGTGTTATGTTTATTATTAGTTAGTTCAGCTATAAAACATGTCAGAAGTGAGATGTGATACAACAACAATGCCTACACAGCCTATATCTTTGGGGTCATGGTCAGTATATTTATTTTTAAACTCAAGAGACACCTAATTACATCTGGGCTGAGGGGTAATAACTCCTCAGAGTTTGGTAACCAATGATATCAGAGGAGGGCTTAATTAACCCTGAAGTCATCCAAGTGGTGTCAGAAGTGGGAAATTCGCTAAGAGGAGTGAAAGGAGTGTATCGTCTCTATGATTGTGTAATTGATACCGCTACTATGCGGAGAGCCTAGCTTTTTAGTCTTGAGGTCTTACAGTGTCTGGTTAATGTAATGGCTACAAGTGGTGTCAGAAGTAGGATGGATAGCTGTAAAGTACTCTATTTCAAGGATTATTGAACCCTCTATGTTAAAATACAGGAATAGTATGAAAGAGGGAGGTAGTGTGTTATGTTTATTATTAGTTAGTTCAGCTATAAAACATGTCAGAAGTGAGATGTGATACAACAACAATGCCTACACAGCCTATATCTTTGGGGTCATGGTCAGTATATTTATTTTTAAACTCAAGAGACACCTAATTACATCTGGGCTGAGGGGTAATAACTCCTCAGAGTTTGGTAACCAATGATATCAGAGGAGGGCTTAATTAACCCTGAAGTCATCCAAGTGGTGTCAGAAGTGGGAAATTCGCTAAGAGGAGTGAAAGGAGTGTATCGTCTCTATGATTGTGTAATTGATACCGCTACTATGCGGAGAGCCTAGCTTTTTAGTCTTGAGGTCTTACAGTGTCTGGTTAATGTAATGGCTACAAGTGGTGTCAGAAGTAGGATGGATAGCTGTAAAGTACTCTATTTCAAGGATTATTGAACCCTCTATGTTAAAATACAGGAATAGTATGAAAGAGGGAGGTAGTGTGTTATGTTTATTATTAGTTAGATCAGCTACAAAAAGTGTCAGAAGCAGGATAATTAACAGTCAGGCCATGATATGATTTTCTCTCTGCAATACACATCAGTAATAACTAGAATTATAAGAATAGATGTGGAAGATCGAGGCCATGTCAGTGTACTTCAACCCAATAGACCCCTGATCAATTCTTAATTGAAAGTACTATTCCTCGGCTGTACACACAAATGGTGTCAGAAGTAAGAAGTTCGGTGTCCATATGATTGTGTCAACTGGTTCTTTGGTGTCAAGGTCTGTTTACAGAATTTTGTTTTTACTCAGTAGACTGAAATCGGCCTACGGGTTGAGTTCTGTAACACATGGTGTCAGAAATGGGATGGACAGGCATGAAGCCATCTGACAGATCCTTAAATCCTCCGATCACCCCTATACGTTAAAAGCGTACGGAAAGTGTAGGTAGTGTGTCGTGGTTGCACTGCAGGTTTTTCCACCCAATGGATGTGGCTTCAAATCATGCTACCCTTTAGATTTCTTAATGTCCCCACAAGGGAAGTAGACCTAGGATATGGCCTTAAATACTTGCACTGATTTTGAAAGGCTGCCTCATCGAATTTTTTGTCGATATACATGTATTTTATCACCTCTTCTATACAGTATGTGGTTTTAAACCCCTTTGGCTTGAATCACTTTATTTGCGCAGAATTATTTCACACAACAAAAGTGTATATTGAATATTTATTTTTGACTAAAGGCCAGGTAAAGTGTAGAGTCAGGTGCTCATTTACTAAAGGAAACATGTGTTTTGCACTTTTCAGCAGCTGGTGAGGGTGGGTGTTGTAGGCACCAGGGGTTAGCAACTGAGTGTTAATAGGAATGTAGATAAAAATAACAGTGAGGAGTTCAATACAAGGCAATTATTTATCTTTTTACTGGAAGTAAAACTATGCAGAACAAATAAAAGAAGACACTGACAGACAAATGCTGGACCAACTTGTGTTTGTCTTGTTAATCCTCGTCTGCTCTCTATGCGGAGGACCGCTGTGAATGTGTTTTTGAAAGCATCTTGCATGTCTTTCAATTGAATCTGTGAATTGTCGATTTTTTTTTCTGTTTTGCGGTGGTGCGAGTTTGGACAAACCTCTGGGTGTACGCCTAAATACATGTTGGATACCCACTGTTGATTGTTTACTGACAATGTGCGCCTCATCCAGCCAAATGAAAATGTTTAACATGGCAAGCGACGGAAAGGAAGAGACTGCCGTAAATTATATCCGTACTCTGAAAAGGAAGAAGCTATAATTTGTCTGCAATGATAGCTTTTACCAATGGCGTGAGGCCCCAACAATCAAGCTCTGACAATGCTTGGCTTTTCAAGAATAAGAGAACCGCAAACTTTGAGTTATAGCAATGTGGTATATATGATATCTGAACATCAATTGAATGCAATGTGCAAGTTCCAAAGTCTTTTGGTGCAAAATTCTTTGGCCACCTGTAAAGTAACGTTTTCACAGCATTCATTTCATTGCAGTCCTTCTCCTTATTCCTTTTTCAGACATGTTGAATTGGGTGAGTTTTTGTACATTTTATACAATTTTGATGGGGATATTGATGAAATAATTCTCTTTTACAGTTTGCGTCACTATGCAGACTATCCAGGGTTTCTTGCCATCCATGCAAATGATGCACAGCCTCGCAACTTTGCCACACAAAAGAACAAAATATCGTAATGTGTTATATAATTATATATATATATATATATATATATATATATATATATATATATATATATATATATATATATATATATATATATATATATATATATATATATATATGTATATATATATATATATACATATATATATATATATATATACGTATATATATATATATATATATATATATATATATATATATATATATATATATATATATATATATATATATATATATATGTATATATATATATATATATATATATATATATATATAAATATATATATATATATATATATAAATATATATATATATATATATATATATAAATATATATATATATATATATATATATATATATATATATATATAAATATATATATATATATATATATATAAATATATATATATATATATATATATATATATATATATATATATATATATATATATATATATATATATATATATATATATATATATATATATATATATATATATATATATATATATATATATATATATATATATATATATATATATATATATATATATATATATATATATATATATATATATATATATATATATATATATATATATATATATATACAACTCTTATTTTTTTGTGATAGAGTAATTGTAGCACATACTTGTTGGTCACAAAAAAACATTCATGAAGTTTGGTTCTTTTATGAATTTATTATGGGTCTACTGAAAATGTGACCAAATCTGCTGGGTCAAAAGTATACATACAGCAATATTAATATTTGGTTACATGTCCCTTGGCAAGTTTCACTGCAATAAGGCGCTTTTGGTAGCCATCCACAAGCTTCTGGCAAGCTTCTGCTTGAATTTTTGACCACTCCTCATGACAAAATTGGTGCAGTTCAGCTAAATGTGTTGGTTTTCTGACATGGACTTGTTTCTTCAGCATTGTCCACACGTTTAAGTCAGGACTTTGGAAAGGCCATTCTAAAACCTTAATTCTAGCCTGATTTAGCCATTCCTCTACCACTTTTTACGTGTGTTTGGGGTCATTGTCCTGTTGGAACCCCAACTGCGCCCAAGACCCAACCTCCGGGATGATGATTTTAGGTTGTCCTGAAGAATTTGGAGGTAATCCTCTTTTTTCATTGTCCCATTTACTCTCTGTAAAGCACCAGTTCCATTGGCAGCAAAACAGGCCCAGAGCATAATACTACCACCACCATGCTTGACGGTAGGGTGGTGTTCCTGGGGTTAAAGACCTCACCTTTTCTCATCCAAACATATTGCTGGGTATTGTGGCCAAACAGCTCATCACATAGACACAGATAAGACTTTCTGGAGAAAAGTTCTGTGGTCAGATGAAACAAAAATGAAGCTGTTTGGCCACAATGACATTATGTTCTTTACAAGTGTATGTAAACTTTTGACCACAACTGTGTATATATACATAGCGCTTTTCTCCTTCAAGGTACTCAAATCGCTTTGACACTATTTCCACATTCACCCATTCACACACTGATGGTGGGATCTGCCATGCAAGGATTTAACCACAACCCATCAGGAGCAATGGTGAAGTGTCTTGCTCAAGGACACAGCAGACGTGACTGGGATGGCAGAAGGTGGGGATCGAACCAGCAACCCTCAGTGTGCTGGCACGGCTGCTCTAACAAACGAGCCACGCAGTCCCCTTTTCAATTGTTAAACATACAAAGAGAATGTCTGTGTTTTGTGGACAACGGAGCAGACAGCGAACAATGGTGTTTGTTTTTATAATACAGAAATTTGACAATTGGTTGAGAGAATGTGCTTTTACGCTCATGTATTATCTAACCGGTAAGTTAGGTTTCATAACTCCATTTGATAATTAAAGTCAAACATGGCGACCTGAGGTGTGAAATGGGTGCAAGCGCAAGTTGGAACATTCTTTAAAAGGTTTTCTGTATGTCTCTGTGTTTTTTTGTTTTGTTATTATAACATACCATATTTTATTCAATACAAAATGAGACAAGCCTGTCTGTAATGTGGTTGTGGGTTTTTTTTTGTTTTTACCGGGACATTCTCTTTTCATGCACAACATAAAAGGAAAGAAGAAGTTGAATCGCAGTGCCAGTTGCTGTGTTTGAAGACAATATGACATCCCGGTATTGTTTTCCGCTGCTTTGTCTATGTTACAAATAGAATTATGTGTCACGTAGTTGAGCGGCTGCTTTGTGCAATCATTAAATGTAGCAGAATATACCTGGGGTACAAATGCAATCCATGTGTAAAGCACATCTTTGTTTTCTCCTACGCTGTCCTTGTTTTACGTACCGGTGCACAATAATTGCCCAAGACAACACCATTGTTCACGCTTGTGAGAAGTTGACAAGTGTTTAACTTGCCCTTTGATAAAAAAACTTCTTGTCTGGATTTACAGCCATACATTTGTTCGCAAAGGAATACGGGAAGGGCTGGCAGGCGGGGGGGGGGGGTGAGTCCACCTTCAGCTCAATGAGCCATGACGCTTTAATTGCCTGACATTCTGTCAGAGCACACCCCCTCCTAAAGCAATGGAGATCATGAAAGTCCAAAGCGGCGATAAATACACAACAGGCTGTCAGGCTCAGAGGCGTATTGTAGATAAGGAGAGACGCGTTTAATTTAGCGTATGTTACAAGTTTGGTCCTTTTTAAAGGACTAATGTGTCCTTTTGTTACAAACCCCGTTTACATATGAGTTGGGAAATTGTGGTAGATGTAAATATAAACGGAATACAATGATTTGCAAATCATTTTCAACCCATATTCAATTGAATGCACTACGAAGACAAGATATTTGATGTTCAAACTCATAAACTTTTTTTTTTTTTTTTGCAAATAATAATTAACTTAGAATTTCATGGCTGCAACACGTGCCAAAGTAGTTGGGAAAGGGCATGTTCAACACTGTGTTACATGGCCTTTCCTTTTAACAACACTCAGTAAACATTTGGGAACTGAGGAGTCACATTTTTTAAGCTTCTCAGGTGGAATTCTTTCCCATTCTTGCTTGATGTACAGCTTAAGTTGTTCAACAGTCCGGGGGTCTCTGTTGTGGTATTTTAGCCTTCATAATGCGCCACACATTTTCAATGGGAGACAGGTCTGGACTACAGGCAGGCCAGTCTAGTACCCGCACTCTTTTACTATGAAGCCACGTTGATGTAACACGTGGCTTGGCATTGTCTTGCTGAAATAAGCAGGGGCGTCCATGTACCTTTCCGCATTAATGGTGCCTTCACAGATGTGTAAGTTACCCATGTCTTGGGCACTAATACACCCCCATACCATCACACATGCTGTTTTTTTAACTTTGCGCCTATAACAGTCCGGATGGTTGTTTTCCTCTTTGCTCCGGAGGACACGACGTCCACAGTTTCCAAAAACAATTTGAAATGTGGACTCGTCAGACCACAGAACACTTTTCCAATTTGTATCAGTCCATCTCAGATGAGCTCAGCGAAGCCGACAGCGTATCTGGGTGTTGTTGATAAACGGTTTTCGCCTTGCATAGGAGAGTTTTAACTTGCACTTACAGATGTAGCGACCAACTGTAGTTACTGACAGTGGGTTTCTGAAGTGTTCCTGAGCCCATGTGGTGATATCCTTTACACACTGATGTCGCTTGTTGATGTAGTACAGCCTGAGGGATCAAAGGTCACGGGCTAAGCTGCTAACGTGCAGTGATTTCTCCAGATTCTCTGAACCCTTTGATGATATTACGGACCGTAGATGGTGAAATCCCTAAATTCCTTGCAATAGCTGGCTGAGAAAGGTTTTTCTTAAACTGTTCAACAATTTGCTCACGCATTTGTTGACAAAGTGGTGACCCTCGCCCCATCCTTGTTTGTGAATGACTGAGCATTTCATGGAATCTACTTTTATACCCAATCATGGCACCCACCTGTTCCCAATTTGCCTGTTTGGATGTTCCAAATAAGTGTTTGATGAGCATTCCTCAACTTTATCAGTATTCATTGCCACCTTTCCCAACTTCTTTGTCACGTGTTGCTGGCATCAAATTCTAAAGTTAATGATTATTTGCAAAAAAAAAAAAATGTTTATCAGTTTGAACATCAAATATGTTGTCTTTGTAGCATATTCAACTGAATATGGGTTGAAAATGATTTGCAAATCACTGTATTCCGTATATATTTACATCTAACACAATTTCCCAACTTATATGGAAACGGGATTTGTACTTATCTGTTTGAGCTGTTGGTATGATAAAAATATAACAAGGCTGCAGCTGGAATTTGAAATGATTCGCTCAAACTGTTGCCATCATAAACTCTGTTAACTAAAGTCAATTACTAACCATCTACCACCGTCCATGACCAAACTACCAGACTATCCACCTACAATCTGACATAACCAGGCCGACTCCCCCGTTGTCAGGAATGGGGAGCATTTCATCAATCAATCAATCAATCCAGAGCACGGCCACCGCCGCTGCTCACTGCTCCCCTCACCTCCCAGGGGTTGGAACAAGGGGATGGGTCAAATGCAGAGGGTCATTTAAAAAAAAAAACTGCTCAGTGGCCTTGTGATTAGAGTCAATCAATCAATCAATCAAAGTTTATTTATATAGCCCTAAATTACAAGTGTCTCAAAGGGCTGCACAAGCCACAACGACATCCTCGGCTCGGATCCCACATCAGGACAAGAAAAAACCCAACCCGATGGCCTGAGATCGGTAGGTCGTGAGTTCAAACCCCGGCCGAGTCATACCACAGACTATAAAAATGGGACCCATTACCTCCCTGCTTGGCATTCAGCATCAAGGGTTGGAATTGGGGGTTACATCACTACAATGATTCCCGAGCACAGCCACCGCTGCTGCTCACTGCTCCCCTCACCTCCCAGGAACAAGGGGATGGGTCAAATGCAGAGAGTAATTTCACCACACCTAGTGTGTGTGTGACTAACAGTGGTACTTTAACTTTGATCAAAGTTCATTTATATAGCCCTTAATCACAAGTGTCTCAAAGGGCTGCACAAGCCACAACGACATTCTCGGCTCAGATCCCAAAACTGAAATTAAAAAGTAAATTTCTAGCAGTGTGACCCCAAGTTGCAGAGAACAGTAGGCGAAATAGGTCAAAGTATAATAGAACAACAAAAGTTAGTGCAGCCACCGTGTGCAAGCAAAAACAAATCTAGTGCAGCTAGGAAGTGCACAAATAACAAAGCAACGCACAAAGCTGAAGCAAACTGGCAGAGGTTGCGGGAAACCACTACAAAAAGACTGTTCTGATTGACAACCAAGAGCAGATGTGTCCAGGTTGGAGCCAGCACCCATTGGCAGGAAGGGGAGGTGAAAACTACAAAATTTGACTACTGGACAGGATCTCAACACAAAACACACGGGGAAAAAAACAACACAAGTCCAAAACTGTCATTGGGGTCACACTCCGTACTAAAATTGGCACCTTACTTCTTACAGTTACAGTACCACTGATAGTCACACACACACACTAGGTATGGTGAAATTACTCTCTGCATTTGACCAATCCCCTTGTTCCACCCCCTGGGAGGTGAAGGGAGCAGTGAGCAGCAGCGGTGGCCGTGCTCGGGAATCATTTTGGTGATTTAAACCCCAATTCCAACCCTTGATGCTGAGTGCCAAGCAGGGAGGTAATGGGTCCCATTTTTATAGTCTTTGGTATGAATCGGCCGGGGTTTGAACTCACGACCTACTGATCTCAGGGCGGACACTCTAACCACAAGGCCACTGAGTTACTCTACCACTATTCGAATGTATGTTAGTCCACCTAACAAGAGGTTAGTAGACGGTAGGTAAGGTACAATATGTTAGCTCAAGAAAGTGAGCAGGAGGAGCCAATAGAGGTTAGGGTAGGTGGGTGGTTGGTAGGGGTGGGCTGATCAATCCAAATATTGATAGTATCGATACAAAGGTGAGTATTGGTATCGGATCGATACTAGCATGATGGGAATTATATTTTTGTTGTAGTTTCTGAGATGACGGAGAGGAAAAAGAGTGCTGTGTGGAGCTATTTTACAGTGTCAGACAGAGAAAGTGCCAGCTGTGACATATGTAGTGAAGCTGTAGGACAAACCTGTACAAGCACTTAAAGGCTGTACACCCTTTGAGCTGCAAAAAAAACCGAGGGAAGAGGAGGGAACTCCCCAAACCCAAACCAGACCCCTGGCACAGGAACAGACGTCAATGACAGAGGCCTGTCAAAAACCTCCATAATATGTAGGTAGCACTTTCTCGAAGTGAAAGTTATTTCCGGCATGAATTAATGTTGTTTTTCAAAGTGTAATTTGGTGGTCAGAGATGTAATTTAGCAGAGAGATAAACTGTTATCATATATTCAGTCAGTTAAATTACAAAACCCAAAACCAGTGAAGTTGGCACGTTGTGTGAATCGTAAATAAAAAACAGAATACAATGATTTGCAAATCCTTTTCAACTTTTATTCAATTGAATGGACTGCAAAGACAAGACACTTATGTTCGAACTGGAAAACGTTATTTTTTGCAAATATTAGCTCATTTGGAATTTGATGCCTGCAACATGTTACAAAAAAGCTGGCACAAGTGTCAAAAAAGACTGAGACTGACTGACTGACTGCCTCCAGCATGGATGTTGAACTTGTTTACATTGCGAGCCACATCGCAGTTATGGCTGCCCACGCAGGGCTGCTTGTACCAGTGAATATGAGAGAATAATACAAGTACACAAAACTGAGCGTAGATGTCAGAAAACCGGAAATGGTGTAACAAGGCAAGTCAAGGCAGTTTTATTTACATAATGCATTTCACTATCCAGGTAATTAGTGGGCAGTCAAAGGAGGAACCTTTGCAACTTGTGACAAGTTTGGAAATGGTTCTAATATGATATACATCAGGGGTATCAAACGTGCGGCCCGCGGGCCAGATCAGGCCCGCAAACAGGTTTTATCTGGCCCGCGGGATGAGTTTGCTAAGTATACAAATCAGCCAAAATTTTTGAATGAAATACATTTTTGTTCTAAATTTGTCCACTAGATCAGTGATCCCCAACCACCGGTCCGGAGACTGTATCGGTCCGTGACGCATTTGCTACCGGGCCGCAGGTAAACATTAAATCATTTATAAACGACTGCATTTTCTCCGACTTAACTTTCGCCTGTCCCACTACACACACCAATAAATAAGCTTGTTTATACTGTAGATGTAGTATAAAACTCCTGATAGGAAGTTGCCATTTGTTATATTTGTTATAACTTTGTGACATGATACAATGCACATCAATGAACATATCAAATATAAATGTGACAGATTGTAGCCAAAGGCTGATTTCCATCTGCATTTCATTGAAAAGAAACAAGCCCAGGGCTCCCACTAATTCAACATTATAGTGAGTTGTATTTTTCATGCACTTATTTTTGCTGTATTTATCTGGCACAACTGGAAAGCCGGTCCCTGAAAATAATTCCTAGATTAAACCGGTCCGTGGTGCAAAAAAGGTTGAGGACTACTGCACTACATGTCGCAATAGCAATTATTTGTATCTTTGTACATTATGCTACATATGTAAAAAAATAAAAATAAAAAACACATGATGTTAGTGCACCAGTCGAGGAAAATGAGCAAATTACATAAATAACATCCTGTAATTTAATTTTGATAAACAATTTTTTTCTTGATACCGTAATTTCCGGACTATAAGCCACACCTGACTATAAGCAGCACCAGCTAAATTTAAGGGAAAATACAGATTGCTCCATATATAAGCCGCACCCGACTATAAGCCGCAGGGTTTTGATGTGTAATTACCGTAGTATATAGGGGTTCCTGCTACCACGGAGGGGATTGTCGGGACAGAGATGACTGTTTGGTAATGCAAAGCGTCCCATTTATTAACAATAAATCTTTCTATCATTCAATCAAACTTTCACATCTTTGACATGGCGAACAGCATTCGTGCAGAGTACAAATTAAATAAACATTGATTGATTGATTGAAATAATACAACGGTGCAAAGTAATACAAAGTGCTCGCCTGTACGTTATCAAAATAACCAGCCTACCGGTATATGAAAAGTCAGTCTTTAATCATTGTGTCATCGTCTTCCTAAAACCACCGAAATCCTCTTCGTCGGTGTCTGAGAAGAACAGGCCGTAAATAAGCCGCACCCTTGTATAAGCCGCAGGGACCAGAACGAGGGGAAAAAGTAGCGGCTTATAGTCCGGAAATTACGGTAGATTGAAAATTAATACCAATGAGTTGACTGATAAACATTATCACATCATTTATTCAGAAAATATAAATAACAACAAATAAAGATAGAATACTACTAACCGCAACACGTAAGTGTAAAAAAACAAAAACAACAACATAATGATTTGTACATTTTCAGAATGTGCTTGTTCCATTTTTAAACAATGAAAACAATCTGAAGTTGTCTTTATTTTTAAGTTATCGTGCTGTGGTTTTACCAGTCCGGCCCACTTGGGAGTAGATTTTTCTCCATGTGGCCCCCGATCTATAATAATAATAATAATAATAATAATAATGGATTTTATTTGTAAAAACACTTTACATTGAGCAAACAACCTCAAAGTGCTACAGTGTATTAAAAAATAAAAAGATAATAAAAAATAAATACAAATAAAAACTAGAACAGCCTAATAGCTAGAACTAGCACGCATATATCTAAAAAAAAGGCTTTTTTAAAAAAGAAGGGTTTTTAAGCCTTTTTTAAAAGCACCCACAGTCTGTGGTGCCCTTAGGGGGTCAGGGAGAGCGTTCCACAGACTGGGAGCGGCGGAGCAGAAAGCCCGGTCTCCCATTGTTCGTAGCTTTGTCCTCGGAGTTTAGAGGAGGTTAGCCTGTCCGGAGCGGAGGATTTGGGGGTGAGCAGTTCTTTGAGGTAGAGGGGGGCATTTGGTGGGTTAGTAGGGAGACTTTGTATTCAATCCTGAGTGAAACAGGAAGCCAGTGAAGGGATTTGAGGACTGGCGTGATGTGGTCGTATTTCCGCACTCTCGTCAGGATCCTAGCAGCACTATTTTGTAAGTACTGCAGCTTCTGGATGTTCTTGCTGGGGATCCCGACAAGAAGTGAGATGCAGTAGTCTAAAAATCTAAAAAGAGTTTGACACCCCTGATAAACATGCAAAAAATATACTCCAATATATCCTGTTATCCCAAGAGACAGCAATATACTTTGCAGTATAAACTTCCCCATCCCTACTTTGGATGTTAAACAGGCTACTTAGACTCTGGCAATAATGCTTTTAACCCCGCCATGCACACATTGTGTAAACATTACGTGAGCAGCACAGCTGTGTGCCTGCTTTTAGCATAATTCATTATTTGGCAGAGAGAACAAAATAACAGATTTTTTAATTTTTTTTTGTCATTTAGATTAGTCAAATGTTTAAACATTCAAAAATGAATGGCAGCGGTAGCAGCAGGTAGGCTAATAGGTTGTGTAATGTAGTAATGCGTGGGTAGAGTGACTCAGTGTGACATATTACATAAACAACTCAAAAGTCCACCGCGCTGTGACTTTGGGGACAGTTTCAAGAATGTCTTTGCCTCGCATAAACGTCCTTGCTGTTATTAGCGGCGACGTCTTGCTATTTAATATTTAGCAGCTGGAGGTAAGCTGCAGTAGTGTGAGTTCACAGACAGCAGATGTGCGTGGTATTTCAAATATGACCTCAAAACACCGCCATCAACATAGAGAAAAAAAAAGAAAAATGTTACCGGCTTCATTACCAGAGTTTTATATGTTCACGATGTGACTCACACCAAGGACGAAAGGCAAGCTTGAGGAACTTCCGCACAGTTTTTTACAATGCAACTTTCTGCATGTACTTCATGTATATAACAAGTTCCGGCAATCTCTTCTCTGAATGCAGACTGATTATTCATGAGCAGCCTCCCATGGCTGTACCATTACAGCAGATGCTGGCCGCACGGCTCTGTCAGGCAGGCTCATCTCCTGATTTGTCGGCTTGTGGGAGAGGTCTATGCTGTTACTAATGTCGGACAGGGAAATTTCCAGAATAGATAGGTTAATTGACAAAGGTGTCCTCAGCACCTGAGGACACATGGGCATATGGTCAACCGTTCTTGATAAGTTGCTGACTCTGTTATAAAAAAAACTGTTAAAATGCAGAATCTGTGCTGCATGATAATAATGAGCTAATTTATTTGAACATATGCCTTCCAATTACAACTCATTGAGGCTAAGTGGCCTTAAATCTTTTCAGAGATTAAAACGAGCTATTAGAAAGTAACAGATGCTTATAATAAATACTGTATTTTTAGCAATACTAATTGCCTCTTTTTGCACTGCTCTCCAAATCTAAACATTGGAACTATTTAACTGGCCTCAAGAAAATTGACAAGATCTTGGGTTTGGGGGAACCTGCTTGTCGTGACGGAGCGGTTGTTGCTAGACACAGGACGGACTCTAGGGAGAAGAAGGAGTGCCGCGTGCCTGGCGAGCCTTCCAGTCGAGGATGTGGAGATATGTACCTATTCGGAATTATGACAACAGGACATATGCTGATTGGAGTAAGCGTTGCTCTGGTTTGTAGACAAATTGGAAGTTGTTGGCAGTCTTCAAAGTACCCCAAAGCTGCCACAAATGATTGGAGGATGCGGGAAGAACTGTGGACACTCTTGTGATTTGGATAACATCGGATTGTCTGCCCCGCAGGATGAATTTTGAGGACCAGTCATAGACAATTTTATTTTCACTCGCGTACAAAACATTCTAACTTGGATTGTTTCCCTGGCTTCGAGACTCTCCCGAAGGACAGTGCGGCGAAGACACAACAAACTCCCTTCTTGTCTCTCATGGACAAACACCTGTTGTTGACTTTGGACTGACTATCGGCTGCACAAGATCAAGGCCGCGGAACAGAGACACGCGGCAGGTTTACACACACACATGCATCCACAAAAATATACGCCACACACACATACCCCACCCCCTATCCAACGCCCTTGACGCGTATCCCTAAGGGGCGATGGACAGATGGGCAGCGCCTGAAGAACTGCAGACTGCCACCGTGGCCCCCCACTCCCTTCCCTCTGTTGAAAGATATCTCGAGATGTATGTTGTAATATGTATATGTGCTTTGCTATGGTCGTTTTTTCCCACTACAGACTGGGCCCCCTTAGGAGCCCAGTCCAGGTTGTATTTTTTTTAATTCATCCTTCCCCATCGTTTACCTTTTTCCCATCTTTTACGGGGCGCCTTGTGGCGACCCATCAGCGTTCCTGTTCTGTAACCCTGTACACTGATTGTTTGTCTTATCTTGAACGGGTTTGTGCTGAAAACAAAGTTTTGTTGTTATTCGTGCAATGACAATAAAGACCTACCTACCTACCTACCTACCTACCTAAAGGGGAATTGCACTTTTGGGGGAATTTTGCCTATGACTCATAATCCATATGAGAGACAAGAACACATATGCTTTTTTTGCATTCTAACTTGTAAATAAATATAAATAAATATACATAAATATAATTAAAGTCCGCTTACAACGTAGCTTAAGGGAGCCATGACATCATTGCGTCTATTGCGTCTATTGTGTTATCGCGATTTTGACCATAAAACCAAATAAACAACCATCCAAAAAAAATGCAAAAAATCCCCCATTTGCATTTTGTGACTTGAATATTGATCAAGTATTAACAATATTGTTATAAGCGCTAACGTCAAGGACCTACATTTAGCAGCGCCATAATCAGATAGAGGCAATCTCCTTATACTGCTGTATTGACATCATGAGCAAGTGAGCTCTATTCTCGCCTTGGAGCTTGTGAATGTTAAATCTTCCAGATTATAAATCATGCCTCTCACCTGGATACTAAAATGATGTGGACGTAAACTGAGAAGTTGGTACACTTTGACAGCCAACATAAACCCGGAAATTGCGAAAAAGAGGCGAAAAGACGCTTGGTCCCCCCCCTTTTTCTTCGCGAGGATTATGAGTCATTCGTCATCGAAACAGGAATATAACAAGTGGCTGCCTAGTTTTTGTAGAGAACAGGGACTCACGTTTATTGATAATTGGCCCTCTTTCTGGGGCAAACCGGGCTTGCTGATGAGGGACGGCATTCACCCTAAACGGGAAGGCGCCATCTCTCTATCTAGAAACATAGATTACTGGTTAAGTCACATTTGACTAACTACACTAGAGCAAGCTCGGGCACAGGCAATTACAGTGTCTGTTAGTCTGAGTGAGGAGTCAGTTAAGATAGAACAAACCAGCACTAGGCTGAACACATAGCATTTCTCGTAGAATAATACACAACTCACAATGTTTTTTTCTGTAGTGACTGTGCCAGAGTTGAACATGCATTCTACTGAGGTGGCAAATTATGACGCGTTCAATCACGGCACCAAGCAAACAATCTGAAGATCCCCATCATATCAATTCCTAGATATGATCGAAATTATCTAAGGCGCAATACACAAAATAAACGTCACGTTATTATTATCACTAGTACAGATAACATTAACAAAAAAATCCTCAAGACAACCTATAGTATGGGCTTTTTAAACATCAGATCATTGTCTCCCAAAACGTTATTAGTTAATGAGATCATTAGAGACAACAATCTTAACGTCATTGGTCTCAGCAAAACCTGGCTCAAACCAGATTAATTTTCCCCGCTTAACGAGGCATCTCCTCCCAACTATACAAACGCACATATTGCCCGTCCCCTTAAAAGGGTTGGAGGGGTCACACTAATATACAATTAAAACCTTGACATTACCCCTAACCTAAGTAATAAATATAAATCATTTGAGGTGCTTACTATGAGGTCTGTCACACCGCTATCTCTCTTCCTGGCTGTTATCTACCGCCCCCTGGGCCCTATTCAGAATTTATCAGTGAATTTTCAGAGTTTGTCGCTGATCTAGTGACACACGCAGATAATATAATTATAATGGGGGATTTTAATATCCATATGAATACCCCATAAGACCCGCCGTGTGTGGCGCTCCAGACTATAATTGATAGCTGTGGTCTTACACAAATAATAAATTAACCCACGCATCGCAACGGTAATTCAATGGATCTAGTCCCTGTGTAGTCACCACCTCCAAAGTTATGATACTCCCGTACACTAAAGTAATGTCCGATCATTACCTGACAAAATTCAAAGTTCTGCGGTCCCCTTTGAGGTTTCTAATTGTGCCCATTGGGTGGAGTTTTTCCTTGCCCTGATGCGGGATCTAAGATCTTGTGCAGCCCTTTGAGACACTTGTGATTAAGGAATATATAAATAAACTTTGATTGATTGATTGATCAACATCCTAACAGTCGGCATTCCAGTGACAGCAGACATTGTACAGTAAGTGATATGTTATCATGTTTGTTGTCTCACATAAAGTCTGCAGTAAGTAGTCGAAGGAAAAGGCGAAAGTTGTGATGCATTTGTGAAATTAATGCGCCACTGTATGCCTAAAATGAGCAAAATACGTAAATAGTACATGTTATTATGAATGTACATCACATATATACTTACAGTGTGTATGTTGATGGAAGTATTTTAAATGTTTTTAAGCGATCAATAAGAAGAACAAAACTCCCATCTGCTCCATTGTAAGCTGACTTTTGCTCGCATTTATTTACTAGTTAGAATGCACAAAAAAAGAAAAACATGAGTGTTATTGTCTTAATAAGGATTGTAAATGATAGGCACAATTCCAAAAAAAGGGCAGTTCCCCTTTGAAAAAGCTGCATGCAAAACAATGATAGTAGAATAATCTACATAAACCACTTTGAAGCACAATGTAGTGCACTACTTAGCTGCAACCAGCCGAGGTGCTGCTGAATCAGCCTCAACTTGTGATAACATGATGTCAGCAATAGGACCAGGAGTTCAAAACATTTTAACGATCCCATCATACTGTAGTTACAGTCGTATTTAAAAACTATGATCCATTGCTTAACAGAGCATTCATTTCCCCATGTAGGAAATGTGCTCAAATTCCCATCGCTAATATAAAAGAGTAGAAATATGTTGAAGCTTACACTGTGTTGCATCGTAGTCCAAATAATCCTCTGGTTTGCAGCATAGGGAAGAAAAAAAGTCTTGATTAATACGGCGTAGGTGGATAAATTAGTTGATGTTTGCACAAAGGGAAAAAAAAAAAGAAGGCAAGCACAGCAGAGAAAAACATCACAAAATGGGTGAAGGATGTGCAGAAACATAATTAGTATTGGACCAAACACATTGATTTCTGAAGGTGGACGAAAACAAAACCCCAAATGTTAAAATCCTCAATGCATGCAGTACATTACTTCAATCAGGTGCGGTTTGCAACCCAGATATGAAAAAGAACTGACCAACGACATGCCACCCAATAGCGGTTCAAGAGAACATATTCAACAAAAAAATGTCTATATTTGTCACAATTAGAAGCCAAACGTTGTAAAAAAAAAAAATAGCCGGAATATTTGGCTTTTATGGCGTGCCCACCCACAGGGAAATGTTCCTGGAACAAAAAGATTTAAAAAAACGTCGTGCATAAGTGGGACGTATCTTGCATGGTCAAAACAGAAAAAGGTTGGGTATGATAGGGTTTCGTTGGAGCCCTCAAGGCAGCCATCTATCTTCTGCAGACTGCCCCTTTAAAGCAGAGCTTTTATGCCTTTCCTCTTTTTGGACCTCTAAATGTTAGAATGTTGCATACTCGTGTTAAACGGTGCCAAAGCATCAAATAATTACAGTAGGTTTATGCATTTGGAAGTGAGCCCTGTAAGCAGTTTTGGATTGTTCTGCACGCTGTGTTAACAGTCTTTAAAAAAACAAAAAACGTACAGTCGTGGTCAAAAGTTTACATACACTTGTGAAGGACATAATGGCATGGCTGTCTTGAGTTTCCAATACTTTCTACAACTCTTTTTTTTTGTGATAGAGTGATTGGAGCACATACTTGGTCATAAAAAACATTCATGAAGTTTGGTTCTTTCATGAATTTATTATGGGTCTACTGAAAATATGACCAAATCTGCTGGGTCAAAAGTATACATACAGCAATGTTAATATTTGGTTACATGTCCCTTGGCAAGTTTCACTGCAATAAGGCGCTTTTGGTAGCCATCCACAAGCTTCTGGTTGAATTTTTGACCACTCCTCTTGATAAAATTGGTGCATTTCAGCTAAATGTGTTAGTTTTCTGACATAGACTTGTTTCTTCAGCATTGTCCACACGTTTAAGTCAGGACTTTGGGAAGGCCATTCTAAAACCTTAATTCCAGCCTGATTTAGCCATTCCTTTACCATTTTTGACGTGTGTTTGGGGTCATTGTCCTGTTGGAACACCCAACTACGCCCAAGACCCAACCTCCGGGCTGATGATTTTAGGTTGTCCTGAAGAATTTGGAGGTAATCCTCCTTTTTCATTGTCCCATTTACTCTCTGTAAAGCACCAGTTCCATTGGCAGCAAAACAGGCCCAGAGCATAATACTACCACCACCATGCTTGACGGTAGGCATGGTGTTCCTGGGATTAGAGGCCTCACCTTTTCTCCTCCAAACATATTGCTGAGTATTGTGGCCAAACAGCTCAATTTTTGTTTAATCTGACATCACATGGACAAAGATAAGACCTTCTGGAGGAAAGTTCTGTGGTCAGATTAAACCAAAAGTATGCCCACCTCACTCGCTCTGCTTTAAAAGTTATATTGCAATTACGATGTTAGCACGTTGAGCAATGGCTCCAAGAGAATGTTTATTTGGGTGTAAGAGAAAGGTAACTTTTGAAGCTTTCCTAAAGAGGCAACCACCAGAAGTGGAATTCTTGATGGACTCCACACTCGCACCGGCAAAGTGAGGAAGTGGCCAGCTCTTCAAAAGTCCTCAAGAGTGTGACCAATCACAGTGGAGGTGACTCGGCGAGAGGCGCTCATTGAGGCGGCCGGGGGGTTGGAGTTAAACACACAGACGCTTTTCATGGGATGCATAAAATACAAGGAATGACGCAGATCTACAAAGTTTTCTGTGCGGGTAAATGTGTGTAGCTGCTCTTTAGGAGTCAAACATAAAAAACGAAGGACCGAAAATTAGGTCGCTTTTAATTTAAACTGACGTGACGCACCAGTGTGGCCCACTTGTATATTTATTATGTTTGGAGTCAAGAGATGTATACATGCTCACCAACAGATGGCGTAACTTGAGTAAAAAGAAGTGATTAATGAGCGATGAATAAATCTACCGTATTTTCCGGACCATAGGGCGCACCAGATTATAAGGCGCACTGCCGATGAGGGTCTATTCTGGTTTATTTTCAAACAAAAGGCACAACGGATTTAAAGGCGCATTAAAGGAGTCATATTATGATTTTTTTTTAAATGTGAACACTTCCTTGTGGTCTACATAACATGTAATGGTGGTTCTTTGGTCAAAATGTTGCAAAGATGATGTTTTACAGATCATCTTCAAGCCGCTTTCTGACAGTCTCTTCCAGATGCGCCGTTTTGTGGGCGGTCTTATTTACGTGGCTCACCTTCGGCAGCGTCTTCTCCCCGTCATCTTTGTTGTAGCGGTGTAGCGTGCAAGGACGGGAGTGGAAGAAGTGTCAAAAGATGGAGGTAACTGTTTTAACGACATTCAGACTTTACTTCAATCAATAACGGAGCAGCATCTCCTCATCCGTGGTTCACTCGTGTAACAACAATGTGTCCTGTGAAAAAACGTCCGACCAGAACTCTCTAATTACTAAAGTTCCTTGGGTAAATTATGTAAACTCATTACACCGGTAGTTTTTAGCGCTTACATAGCGAGATACAAGTTAGAACTTTACGCTACTTCATATTAGAAATGGCAACAGCGGAGGATGAATGCCCCATAACAAGAAGATAGAGGAAAAAGAAGAGGCTAGTTGACTACGGTGTCGGCACGGACTACAATGGCGCACTGGCACACATTTTCACGACTTATGCAGATCCCAAATACACATCATCAGGTACCAGAAGGTTTGTTTTGCATAATATTGCAAAACAAAACGGCATATAATATGTCTGCTAATGGGTGCCATTTTGCGGTCCTTGCAAGGACGGGAGTGGAAGAAGTGTCAATAGATGGAGCTAACTGTTTTAATGACATTCAGACTTTATTTCAATCAATAACGGAGCAGCGTCTCCCCATCCACCGGAAATGTGTCCCGTGAAAAACCGTCCGACCGGAACCCTCTATTAACTAAAGTTATTTGGGTGAATAATGTAAAGTCACTATACCAGTATGTTTTAGCGCTTTCATGGCGAGTTTACTGACAGATATAAGTAAGAACTTTACACTACTTTACATTAGAATAGGCAACAGCGGAGGATGAATGTCACATAACAAGAAGATAGAGAAAAAGAAGAAGCTTATTGACTACGGTGTCGGCACGGACTACAAAGGTGGACTGGCGCAATTTTTCATGACTCATGCAGATCCCAAATACAGATCAGCAGGTACCAGAAGGTAAGAACAGTTGCTTTTGCATATTATTGTGAAACAAAACGCCAGATAATATGTCTTACTTTATACACACACCATAATAATACTCGTATGTTGACAATCCATCAAGCGGTGCGGCTTCATAGCTTACCAAAGCCGTACTAAAACATTTTGACAGATTTTTGAGCGCCGTGTGTAATGTTCTATATTCTCAATGAAACCTTGAACGTTGTGGTGTTGTTTACAAGCGTCATCCTGCAGGCTACATGTATCTCTTATGTTTGACTGCCATCTACTGGTCACACTTATTACACCATGTAGCAAATAAAATTGCTTCGAGGTCGGTATCCACAACCAGAATTATTCCGTACATTAGGCGCGCCGGGTTATAAGGCGCACTGTCGAGTTTTGACAAAATGAAAGGATTTTAAGTGTGCTTTATAGTCCGAATAATACAGTAAATCTGGTGGTGAAAATGTGCATTTGTAGAGCTTTTTTTCCGGTCACTCACACACACCAGTAACTTGGAGAGATGCGAAATGAAGTCATAAATAAAGACTGTTTTTGTCTTAAAGGAGTCGTGTTGTAATTTTTTTCCAACATTTAAACACTTATTTGTTGTCTTCAAATCAGAATTAGAATCAGCTTTATTGGCAAAGTATGTTTATCACACAAGGGATTTGACTTGGGAGAATGGGATCTCTTTGTTCAATGCAGCACGTAATAGTGGATCTTTGGTCGAAATTTTGCATGGATTATGTTTTCCAGACCATCTACAAGCCGCTTACTGACCAGGATCGGGATTCAGGATGCCCCGTTTTGTGGGCGGTCTTATTTTCCAGCCATGTTTCAGTTCAGTTTTTACTGACAGGGACGACTTGTATTTTAATAGAAATGGCCGAGGATGCATGTGCATGTACGAGTCAGTCTACCCCACAACAAGGGTATAGAGGGAAAATAAGGATCTTTTTGACTACAAAGGCGGACTCGCGTCAGTCTACCCCACAACAAGGGTATAGAGGGAAAAGAAGGATCTTTTTGACTACAAAGGCGGACTCGCGCAAAACTTTTCGGGTAACTCTTTACCATATATGGACATATGAAGGAAGGCAAGATTGTTTTATAAATATCTCCGCGATGCATCCATGGTTTGATTTCAAATTTCGGGACTTATGCAGATCGCAAATACCGTATTTTTCGGAGTATAAGTCGCACCTGCCAAAAATGCATAATAAAGACAGAAAAAAACATATATAAGTCGCACTGGAGTATAAGTCGCATTTTTTTCGGAAATTTATTTGATAAAACCCAACACCAACAATAGACATTTGAAAGGCAATTTGAAATAAATAAAGAATAGTGAACAACAAGCTGAATAAGTGTACGTTATATGACGCATAAATAACCAACTGAGAACGTTCCTGGTATGTTAACGTAACATATTATGGTAAGAGTCATTCAAATAACTATAACATATAGAACATGCTATACGTTTACCAAACAAACTGTCACTCCTAATGGCTAAATCCCATGAAATCTTATACGTCTAGTCTCTTACGTGAATGAGCTAAATAATATTATTTTATATTTTACGGTAATGTGATAATAGTTTCACACATAAGTCGCTCCTGAGTATAAGTCGCACCCAAACTATGAAAAAAACTGCGACTTATAGTCCAAAAAATACAGTACACAAAAACAGGTACCAATAGGTAAGAAAGGTGTTTTTTGCATAATAGTCTTATAGCCATAATAACCATTTAAACATTTCTGAAAATAAATAAAATATTTAGTTTTATATTTAGTGAGTGGTACCAATTTAAAGGAACACAAGCAATTAAGGGCAGCAGAAGCACAAAGGCATTGTGACCGCAGAAGTATATAACCCATGATGAGAACTGTCCTTCCCCTTAGCTGGGCTGTCAGCACACAACCTTTACTCTGATGCAGCATTTTAGCCCTCAAGGTTGAGTTGGAAACGCGCGTATCAGGATCCAATCCCGCAAACATGCAGCCAAATCTGATATAAAATCAAGGCTCGCTTTGCAGCGAACAATGGCCATGGTCAGCCTCGGAAAAGCCGAGTCTGTTTGCCAAGTATGCAGACAGGCAAGATGAAGGGCACATGTCGCGCCACACCTCACTCGTCTGTCTCCGCTGTTGATTCGTTAACAAACGGCAATCGATAGATGCGCCTGGATGCGGGCCGAGCACAGAGAATGAATCTCCTGTCCGCGGGGGCCGGCGATTGCAAATCACCAGCTTTAATCAACAGTGTCGAGTCCGAGGAAGACAAATTGTGTTTACGCTCAGGCGGTAAGCAGCGCTATTCGACGCCCTTACCAGTCTGTCTAGGCTTGTGCCAGCTGCCGTGGTTGGACGCTCATCCGGGTTGTACGGCCTGAAGCGGGCGTTGAACACATCCGGTACGCCACGGGTAGACCTACTCATTCCTGAGGGTTTTGGCTGGCCACAACCTTGAAAAACCTGCAATTACAGAAAACACGGGCACCCGACTGTCAGGGTCTGAAATGACTTTGGACGGAGAAAAACAGAAAAAAAAAAAGATGTTTTGTTAGAAATGTACTATTTATTGAACACCACGCTGTTGGTATAATGAGCCGCTTCGTGTCACGCTGAGGTAACCACGGTGATGCAGTAGGTGATTTAGCTTGACTGGGACCAATGTTATTTAAGTTTTACAACTTCTGGAAATACACCACATACAGTACTGTGTGTATTATGAGAAAAAACACATGTGTTGTATGAGAAAGTCAACCGTATGTGGGAATAAATATATCTGTACAGCCCTGTGCATTTTTTATTTAAATGGTTTTTTTTCTTCTGCCAACATTTTAGTGGTTTGAGGAAAGCCCATTAAAACCAATTAACTACCGTAAGGCTTGATTTACAAGTGCCCAGCTGTTTTTTTTTTAACTGTAATGCATGTCAATAATATCCCTACATACAGTCATGGTCAAAAGTTTACATACACTTGTAAAGAACATAATGACATGGCTGTCTTGAGTATCCAATAATTTCTACAACTCTTATTTATTTGTGATAGAGTGATTGGAGGACAAACTTGTTTGTCACAAAAAACATTCAAGAAGTTTGGTTCTTTTATGATTTTATTATGGATCTACTGAAAATGTGACCAAATCTGACTGCAGAACTTTCCTCCAGAAGGTCTTATCTTGTTCCATGTGATGTCAGATGAAACAAAAACTGAGCTGTTTGGCCACAATACCCAGCAATATGTTTGGAGGAGAAAAGGTGAGGCCTTTAATCCCAGGAAAACCAAACCTACCGTCAAGCATGGTGGTGGTAATATTATGCTCTGGGCCTGTTTTGCTGCCAATGGAACTGGTGCTTTACAGAGAGTAAATGGGACAATGAAAAAGGAGGATTACCTCCAAATTCTTCAGGACAACCTAAAATCATCAGCCCGGAGGTTGGGTCTTGGGCACAGTTGGGTGTTCCAAAAGGACAATGACCCCAAACACATGTCAAAAGTGGTAAAGGAATGGCTAAATCAGGCTAGAATTAAGGTTTTAGAATGGCCTTCCCAAAGTCCTGACTTAAACGTGTGGACAATGCTGAAGAAACAAGTCCATGTCAGAAAACCAACAAATTTAGCTGAACTGCACCAATTTTGTCAGGAGGAGAGGTCAAAAATTCAACCAGAAGCTTGTGGATGGCAACCAAAAGCGCCTTATCGCAGTGAAACTTGCCAAGAGACATGTAACCAAATATTAACATTGCTGTATGTATACTTTCGACCCAGCAGATTTGGTCACATTTTCAGTAGACCCATAATAAATTCATAAAAGAACCAAACTTCACAAATGTTTTTTTGTGACCAACAAGTTTGTCCTCCAATCACTCTATCACAAATAAAAAAGAGTTGTAGAAATTATTGGATACTCAAGACAGCCATGACATTATGTTCTTTACAAGTGTATGTAAACTTTTGACCATGACTGTATATACATACCATTCAGAATCTGCATCTCAAATTTGCAGATTTTGGGTTGAAAAAAAACATTTTTTTATTTTTATTTGTATTTATTAAAAAAAAAAGTCCTTATCCATACAATTTACTAGTGTTCTAAAAGTACATCTCATTCTCCCTAAGTTGGCAATATTTTATAATTACTGTAAATAATAAATGATAAATGGGTTATACAAGGACACAACGGATGTGACGTGACTAGGATGGTAGAAGGTACACTGTACAGCCATGGTTCTTTTTTCACCAAGTACCCCCTCAGAAAACACTATTCACATTATGACCAACATTAAAATACACTAATGCAGTAGGCCTAAATAGTCACTGAAAACAAGACAAGGTTTTTTATTTAACAAATATATTTTTGGCCACTGTAAAATTGCACACAATGTGTTTGAATAAAATAAACTAAAACATGGTACTTAAAGGGGAACTGCACTTTAAAAAAAAAAAAAATTGCCTCTCATATTTTGATGACGTCAGGCTGGCATTGACATCAGATCTCTCCTATAAGTTGCAATTGCAGAAATATAATTCATATCTTATCTTAGATTGGCCTGCTCAGTGGCTTTGTGGTTAGATCACTTGTAGACCTGGGATCGGTAGGTCGTGAATTCAAACCCCGACCAAGTCATACCAAAGACTATAAAAATTGGACCCATTGCCTCCCTCCCACTCAGCATCAAGGGTTGGAATTGGGGGTTAAATCACCAAAATGGTTCCTGAACGCGGCCAGCGCTGCTGCTTACTGCTCCCCTCACCTCCCAGGGGGTGGAACAAGGGGATGGGTCAAATGCAGAGGGTAATTTCACCACACCTAGTGTGTGTGTGAGACTATCAGTGGTACTTTAACTTTAACTTAGATCTGGAAATCATCATCAGTGCCTACTGTCTGCAAATTTACATTTACTGTGATGAGCAGGCATGATACCTTGATAAGTGATTGTGTGCGTTTATGCAGCTCTGTGTGATTGTTTTGGCAACATTGTTGTATACAAGTAGCACCCACACACCTCCCACAGTGCAAAAACATGCTTCATTGATAGACACTTAGTTGAACCCCAGGGAGACTTTAAATGATCTATGAATGGGAATATTGATATGAGTGGTTGTTTGTCTGTATAAGTCCTGTGATTGGTTGGTGACCAGTCCAGTATACACCAAACTCAGCTGGGATAGGCTCCAGCTATCCAATGAGTGTAATGAAGGCAAGCAGTATAGACAAAGGAAAGAAGGATATTGTCTGGACAGGGCCGTCACTAACTAAATTGGGGCCCTAAGCCGACTTTTATTTGCCCCCATAACAATTTTGTGAAACAATTGTTCTACTTTTCACTTAATTGATTATATTTTATGGATGCTTTATTCCAAGACTAATTCATGGAATTTAAATTGCTCAATCATTTATTATTTTTTTGTTAAAACTATAACAATATATTTGCAAATCTTCCTGACACAACTCCAACTGGGGATCCAACCCAGTGCAACTGGCTTTCAAGAACAGAACTAACACTGCACACCATGGGGGATAGTGATGGAACTTTTCCATTAGATTATTATCAGTGATGGAGGAGGAAGTATCTAAGGCCATGTCTACATTAAGCCGGATAACTCCTTAAACAAATAATTATTTAGCCTAAGCCCCGTGTCAGCTACACTAAACCATCGTTTTTTACACGGGTAAGTGCACCGTCTATTTCTTGAATCTCCGGCTCTTAGCTTTGTATGGACTCATTGATCGTTTACAAACTGAGTTCGGAGAGGAAGTGACGCCAGAAAGAACGCGCCACAGCCAGCTTCATAATAACCGGAGCTAACCGCTGGAAAGATGGAGGCGAGTCATCCAGACATGCCCGTGTTTCTCATTCTTCTACATCAGGGATGTCCAAACTTTTTCCACTGAGGGCCGCACACTGAAAAATCAAAGCAAGCGGGGGCCATTTTGATATTTTTTATTTTAAAAACCAATACAATATATGTATAAAAAAGATACATTTAGGCCTCCACTCAGACTTGATCACGGGGACCCCAAAAGGTTTTGGTCAAAAAAAAAAAGAAAAATGTGTCATTATTTAGTATTATTATTATTATTATTATTATTATTATTATTATTCAAGGTTTAAATCTCTAGATCAACATTAGGTCTATCTGTCAATATAACGCTTTCAAAGATTTAAGTTGTATGCCATTTTTGTCAAGGAAAACTGTGTTTTTTTTATGGAAAAAAACACAAAATATGCAATATTTTCACCCAATAACATTTTAAAGTGGAATATTTGAGATTATACAATAATTGGAGTCCTAAAAAAGTCAATAACTCATAACAAAATTGATTTTAATTCATTATTTTTTGAGCAATGACACTTAAAAAAAAAAAAAAAAGTCCCACTAAAATTATTGGGGATCCAAAAGGGTACTGCTCAGTAAAGTTTAAAAAAATAAATCCAACATTTTTTTTTTACTTTTACCACAATAGTCTCAAGATCAACTTCAGATTTATCCGTCAATTATAAGTTTTATTGTTGTTTATGTTTTTTGTTTGTTCGTTTTAGGCACTTCTTTAAAAAACTTTGTTTTTTAAATGGCAACCAAAAAATATGCAACATTTCCCCCCCAAAATATCTCAAAGTGGAATATTTAATGTGAAGTAAATGGAGCCTTGAATAGGTCAATAATTCATAATGACCGCCATAACCTCAACACCAGGGGGTGCTCCACTAACCACGTTAAACCCAGATTCCGAACTAACAAAGGTCTTAACTCATTCTCTTTCTATGCCACATCAATGTGGAATGCGCTCCCAACAGGTATAAAAGAAAGGGCATCTCTATCCTCCTTCAAAACCGCTATAAAAGTTCACCTCCAGGCAGCTACAACCCTAAACTAACACCCTCCCCGGATTGCTAATAATCAAATGTAAACAATCAAATGCAGATTCTTTTTCTTATGCCTTCTGATCTCTCTCTCTCTCTCTCTCTCTCTCTATGTCCACTACTTGATGTCCATATCCCACCCCCCCCCCCACCCCACCCCCCCTCCACACTCCTGATTGTAAATAATGTAAATAATTCAATGTGATTATCTTGTGTGATGACTGTATTATGATGATAGTATATATGATAGTATATATCTGTATCATGAATCAATTTAAGTGGACCCCGACTTAAACAAGTTGAAAAACTTATTCGGGTGTTACCATTTAGTGGTCAATTGTACGGAATATGTACTTCACTGTGCAACCTACTAATAAAAGTCTCAATCAATCAATCAAATTTTGATTCATTATTATTTTTTATAGAAAGAAACAGCCTGCATGGCAGCTTTGTGTTATTAGAGTAAATAATGCAACATTTTCTTGTTACATTTCACCTGTTTGCTCTTTTATACCACTTTTTACGTTGGTTTATTTTCATCGTATTTTTAGAATGTACCGTGGGGTCGTTAAAAAATTACCTGTGGGCCGCAAATGGCTCCCGTGCCGCTCTTTGGACACCACTGTTCTACATGTACAGACGCTTGTGGAAATCACACATGAATACCTTAAGAGAAGAAAACGCACGATTTGCAGCTATTTGGGATACAACACGCAAGAGAACTTTCTAATGTCCGGGTCAGCTGTGATTCTACTTACCGAAAAATTTCGTCCATTTGTCGAAGGAGAGACAACGAGAATGCGGGCTCCCGTGGATGTGATAAAAAAGGTAGCGTGTGCTTTGTATTACCTGGCCGTCGAGTGAAGACTACGGCATACAGAAAATGCATTTGGACTGGCAAAGCAGACTGTATCAGTTATTGTCCGCCATGTATGACGCGGACTCAACGTCTAGGTCCAGAGTATATAAAGTCACCAAAAAAGAATGGACAATGAAAGTGAAGGCAAAAGAGTGAGATCCATATATTGATTGTTGTAAAATGTTCTTTGTCATATTGTTTACTTTTACATGTCCATTAAAGATTTGATTAATTTATGATGGCTCAGGTGTGAGCCACTGCAATAGGGCCCCACAGCACACTGGATTCCAGTTAATTGAAATACCACAACACTGGATTTTGTTCAGATAAGTTACATTTAATTCAGGAACTTGCACACAAAGCAACACTGGAGGTGACTATGACGTGTGCATTTTCTGAGCATGCGTACTAGGTTGCATTGCACCGGCGGACGGAGGAGGGGAGGGTCTTAAACGACCACTGTGTGTGTGTGGACAAGGATAAGGTTAGGTGGGATTTACCCTGGATAACCTTTGCCGGCTTAGTGTACAAGGGGCCTAAGAATACAATCTTGGTAAAATTTCACATGAAGTAACCTGTCATTAATTAATTGACATTTTGCATGTGCTTATTCACACAAAACGGGGCCCCTTACACATCCGCGTATGGGGAAAGCAGCACAGCGTCTGTCCTTGAAACACGCTGCTGTGTTTCCCACACATTCATTTATTTGTGGCGGCCCGCCACGAAAGAATTACGTCCGCCACAAATTAAAAAAATAAATAAATTAAATTAAATTAAAAATTAAAAAAATTAAAATTAAAATAAATAAATAAATATATATATATATATATTTTGTCCTCTCCAGCTTCACAGGCAAATCATATAGTTGATGTAGATGCCCATATCGGCTGTTCAGATTTACTTTACAAAAGAGAAGTGTAGGATACTTCTCTTGTTGCCTTATTTGTATTTGACTTTATTAAATGTATTTATATTAGAAACACAACATGTGTATATAACAAAGGGTGCAAAGTCTGCAGGCAGTAGGAAACACATGGTTAAGTGTAGGGAGTAAAACTGATGGCAGTCTAAAGTTCAAGATTTTTGGAGCTCTTTGTTCAGTGGATCAGATGTTTGATGAAGCTCTGTGTCTATCTACCACCACTACTGTTTTCTGTTTATTTGTTACTGACTGTGGCAGGACACCTCTGCCTCTGTTTCACTTTATGTTGCTGGTAAATAATATGGTTGTAGTAGTAGGCTAAAGTTAAATTATTTAGTATGCACTAATTAAAGGGGCAGAGCTTTGAGACATTTTAGCTTTTATATTTTATAAGATATATTTTTTGTAAGAACCACAATTAATACATATATTTCAGTGAATAACTTATTGTTCAAATCTGTATATAAATATGTACATAAAGTGTTGTAATTATATTGTAAAATGGATGGATGGATGGACGGACGTTTAAAACAAAACTGTTATTATTAATTAGTAAGTATACATTTTTTGAGCCTTTTTAGAGAAAATCAAATCATTGTAGTAAATTATGCAAATTACTCGATGATGTCATGGTGACCACGCCCATAGCCACGCCCATAGTCACGCCCCCACCGCCACAGGTATCTTGGCAGTTTATGAGAAACACTGCGCTGTTTTACCTTCCCGTATAAACGCACCCTCAGAACCTCCAACCAAATTAAGACATGTTATTTCCACCTAAAGCTGTAAAAGTGAGTGTACTGTAATAAGAACATGTTCAATTAGACACCTCACAGACAAATAGAGAGCTGTTACTTCCACCAATTAATGGTGCAATGTAGGCGTTGACATACCTTGTAGGAGACCTGGGCGCTGTTATCTTGCATGTTCATGATGGCCTCTGAGATCTTCACATCAATTGGGTCCATGACAGATTCTATGTTGAAAGGTCCTTCCAGTCTCTGAGCCACCAGCAACATGGCATCTGGCATTGAAAAAGAAACAGATAGAAATGGAATTGGAGCGTGAAAGAAGACTGACATAAATTTAAATGTTGACGCAAGTATTGGAATTTTCCATAGTTTACTTTAGTTTTGTACTTGTGCAATGGCAATAAAGTCCTATCCTATCCTATCCTATCCTTTATTCTTCCATACAAAGAGCAAGTTAAAATATGTAAAGGCCTCATTTTTCTCGCCATGAGTCTTGCATAAATTAAAAAGTAATTTCTACTTTACTTGACATGAATCTTGATGGCTCTTGGTTCCTAAAAGTGTGAACTCAATTAAGGCTGGATAAGTACACTGGCTCCTTGAATGTTACATCTTCTTAAGGTCAAACAATTTGTAACCACACTTTTTGGGAAAACCATGCCCTAAATATTGCACACATATTATTCAATGTTTTATTTTTTTATTTTCCAATGATTGTCACACACACACTAGGTGTGGCGAAATTATTGTCTGCATTTCACCCATCACCCTTGATCACCCCCTGGGAGGTGAGGGGAGCAGTGGGCAGCAGAGGCGGCCGCGCCTGGGAATCATTTTTGGTGATTTAACCCCCAATTCCAACCCTTGATGCTGAGTGCTAGGGAGGTAATGGGTCCCATTTTTATAGTCTTTGGTATGACTCGGCCGGGGTTTGAACTCACGACCGACCGAACTCAGGGCGGACACTCTAACCACTAGTCCACTATTACAATGAGCTCCTTGATTCAGCACTAGCTTTGAGCATTTGTTTTGCTTTTTCTTTGGCTACTTGCAACACTGATGTAGCAATTAAGAAGTCAACACATGTCAGATCCTTAGTTCAGTCAACATCAAAGGTTTACTGCAAACTTGTTGGTTTTTCTTTGGCTTTTTTTGCAAAAAACAAACAAAATAAAGACCAGCGTCAAATAAAGGTGTTAAGAAAACATGCCACATTATTAGTATAGCTACAAGTATAAAAACAAGCTAACTAGCATGCTACGAACATGTAAAAAATAATATTACAGTCAATTATTAGACAGAAACAAAAACAATATGAGAGCAACATGGGGCATCCTCAATAGCATTATTAAAAATGGCACTAAGAGGGATTACACCCCATACCTCTCAGACGAAAACATAAATAATGACAACATGAAGGAAGCATTTGAAAGCTTCAGTAATTACTTTTTGGACTAAAATTGGAGGACAGGATTACAGACCCAGTTTCAATTGGTAAGTAGGTAGGTAGGTAGGTCAGTAGGTCTTTATTGTCATTGCACAAGTGCAACAAAACTTTGTTTTCAGCACAAACCCGTTCAAGATTAGACAAACAAACAGTGTACAGGGTTACAGAACAGGAACGCTGATGGGTCGCCACAAGGCGCCCTGTAAAAGATGGTAAAAAGGTCAACGCTGGGGGAAGAAGAGTAAAAAAATACAATCTAGACTGGGCCCCCTTAGGAGCCCAGCCTGGAGTGGGAAAAAATCTCCATAGCAAAGCACATATACATATTACAACATACAACTTGAAACTTGCAACAGAGGGAAGGGAGTGGGTGCCACGGTGGCAGGCTGCAGCTCTTTAGGTGCTGCCCATCCGTCCATCACTCCTAAGGGGAACGCGTCAAGGGCGTTGGATGGGGGGTGGGGTATGTGTGGGTGTGGCGTATATTTTTGTGGATGCATGTGTGTGTGTAAGCCTGCCACGTATCTCTCTTCCGCGGCCTTGGTGTTGTGCAGCCGATAGTCAATTGAGAACTATAATGACAATAGATAGAAATCCCAACTCAATGTTCGTCAATAATGTGACACAGGAGGATATAGTTAAAATCGTGAAAAACTGAAAATCTAATAATGTAATAGAATTGATATGGAAACAATAAAAAAGGTTATTGAAGAGATATCAGGACCATTAATGTACATTAGTAACCTATCATTTCAAACACGCTAATTCCCCCCAAAAAAGAAAATAGCTAAAGTTGCATCACTTTATAAGATTGGAGACAAACACCAATTTACAAATTATAGACCTGCTTCTTTACTTCCACAATTTTCTCAAATCATTGAAAAACTGTTCAAAAACTGTTCAATAACAGATTAGAGAGTTTCACAAACAAAAATAGAATACTTACTAAGAACCAATATGGATACAGAGCTAAGTTAGGTTTCTTGGTGACACTTGACCCTAGAGTTTTTGTTATTTCCTACTGAAAAGATTGTCTTGCTTACTAACTAAATCTCACATTAGAATTTGGAATAATTATTGACAATAGAGTGTCCGCTCTGAGATCGGTAGGTCGTGAGTTCAAACCCCGGCCGGGTCATACCAAAGACAGTAAAAATGGGACACGTTACCTCCCTGCTTGGCACTCAGCATCAAGGGTTGGAATTGGGGGTTAAATCACCAAAAATGATTCCCGAGCGCGGCCACCGCTGCTGCTCACTGCTCCCCTTACCTTCCAGGGGGTGGAACAAGGTGATGGGTCTAATGCAGAGGGTAATTTCACCACACCTAGTGTGTGTGTGACTATCAGTGGTACTTTAAACTTAAACTTTACTTATTTTATGAACTGCTTATCACATATACACTGTTTACTCACTACATATGTTACATTTACATCCTGGTATATTCACACTTTACACTTCTTTTGTTTTACAACTCTATCTTGTGTCAGTTTCCTCTTCTCACCTCAGAGACACAATTTTTATGTTGATTAAACTGTTCACGTTAAGCAAATTCAGTTTGGCTGCATGCGACCAAAAAAAAACCAAATGCTGATGAGTCATTGATTTAATAGAAAAGCCAAGCACCTCGTCGTACCAGCTGCAGGCGCTACCAGAAGGTCAACGCCTCGTTAATGTCACTGTGCGGACTTGAACACAATACGCTCACGATTACTGTCAGTTTAGTTTTTATTGCTTTTAAGTAACACCCCCGCCCCATGTAAAACAATTCAATATATGTTATATTTAGAACACAGTTTAGCTGAGGTCCTAGTGAGCAAACTTATGTTCCATTCACTGAACACTAACTTTTTACTTTCATTTCAGCACAATGCATCCACAAATCAAAGCATCGCCGTCCCTTGGTATATACTCTGCAATCAAGCTGCGGAAAAAGCTGAAACTGATCGTCTTTTAATGTGCACTAAACCCCAAAAGGATTGTATGCCCGTGCAGTTTTGCGTCTCAAATGGCACTTCCAACTAAAAGCAACCAAGTAAAAATGGAGCGTTTCCCAGACGTGAAGACTTCAAACAGCAGTATCTTAAGACCAGTTGTCTACTTTTCCCAAGATATGTCTTCATTTTGGGGAATGGAAACATAAAGTATCTTGTTGGGAGTTGAAAATGATCTAAAATGTCTTATCTCAAGCGGCATGCATTGTTACACTGCACTGTCTCTCACTACACCGTCATTGGTCGGCAGCCGTTCATCCATCCATCCATCCATTTTCTACCGCTTGTCCCGTTCGGGGTCGCAGGGGTACTGGAGCCTATCTCAGATGCATTCGGGTGGAAGGTGGGGTACACCCTGGACAAGTCACCACCTCATCACAGGGAAAACACATACAGGTGTATAGACAGACAACATTTGCACACTAGGGCTAATTTAGTCAATCATTCATCCATCCATCCATCCATTTTCTACCGCTTGTCCCTTTCAGGGCTGCAGGGGGTGCTGGAGCCTATCTCAGCTGCATTCGGGCGGTAGGCGGGGTACACCCTGGACAAGTCGCCACCTCATCGCAGGGCCAACACAGATAGACAGACAACATCCACACACTAGGGCCTATTTAGTGTTGCCAATCAACCTATCCCCAGGTGCATGTTTTTGGAGGTGGGAGGAAGCCGGAGTACCCGGAGGGAACCCACACAGTCACGGGGAGAACATGCAAACTCCACACAGAAAGATCCCGAGCCCGGGATTGAACTCAGGACTGCTCAGGACCTTCGTATTGTGAAGCACATGCACTAACCCCTGTGTCACCGTGTTTTTTTGTTTTTTTTTACATATGTAGCATAATTTAAAATCGTTTTAATATATTTTTTAATTTTTATCTTGTTTTTATCTTGTTTTTGTATTGATTTATTTTTTGTTTTTATTCAGTCATTGGTGGAGCTAAGGATAGTATTTTAATCTTGTTTTTAACATTTTTGTTGTTTAAATGTGCTATATAAATAAAGTGGATTGGATTGGATAATCTACATAGATACAAAGAATTGCTATTGTGACATCTAGTGGACACATTTAGAACAGCAGTTTCTTTCATTCAAAGATTTCGGCTCATTTTTATACTTAGCAAACTCATCCCGCGGGCTAAATAAAACCTGTTCGCGGCCTTGATCCGGCCAGCGGGCCTTACGTTTGACACCCCAGGTTTAGAGTTTGCCCTGATTTGTGATGTTTTCTGACCTGTGACGTATATGGTAGAAATTTACTTCAACATCCTCGCGTGAGTCGGACATTTTTTAATTCATGACCGACGTGTCACAACATGTCCACCATGAAACCCAATTAAGGAAAATACTCTGTAGCTGTTTGCTACACTACACCAGTGTTTTTCAACCTTTTTTGAGCCAAGGCACATTTTTTGCACACCACCAGCGGAAATCATTAAAAAACAAAACTCAGTTGACAGGAAAAAGTCTTTGTCGCAATTGTTGGATATGACTTTAAACCATAACCAACCATGCATCAATATAGCTCTTGTCTCAAAGTAGGTGTACTGTCACGACCTGTCACATCACGCCGTGACTTATTTTGAGTTTTTTGGTATCTTCCTGTGTGTAGTGTTTTAGTTCTTGTCTTGCGCTCCTATTTTAGTGGCTTTTTCTCTTTTTTTTGGTATTTTCCTGTAGCAGTTTCATGTCTTCCTTTGAGCGATATTTCCCGCATCTACTTTGTTTTAGCAATCAAGAACATTTCAGTTGTTTTTATCCTTTGTGTGGACATTGTTGATTGTCATGTCATGTTCGGATGTACATTGTGGACGCCGTCTTTGCTCCACAGTAAGTCTTTGCTGTCGTCCAGCATTCTGTTTTTGTTTACTTTGTAGCCAGTTCAGTTTTAGTTTTGTTCTGCATAGCCTTCCCTAAGCTTCAATGCCTTTTCTTAGGGGTGCTCACCTTTTGTTTATTTTTGGTTTAAGCATTAGTTAAATTTTTACTTCCACACTGCCTCCCGCTGTTTCCGACATCTACAAAGCAATTAGCTACCGGCTGCCACCTACTGATGTGGAAGAGTATTAAATGGTTACTCTGCCGAGCTCTAGACAGCACCGACCACTCAACAACAACACATAATTTGCAGACTATAATTACTGGTTTGCAAAAAAATATTTTTCACCCAAATAGGGTGAAAAGCACTGTTTTAGAATTTGGTGGACGTTTAGGTTATTTAAGAGACACAAGGTCCCTAATGGCTGAGTGAAAAGCTTAGCTCCTGTTCTATTTACTCTCCCATACAAAAACACTTCAGTTCGTAGATGTTCTGAAAATGAGAAAACGCTTGTGATGCACCTGTGAGATTGTAATATTGAGGCTGCATCGCTGCCAAATGCTTTCTTAAAGTAGCACTTCAATGGCGCCGCAGTGTGGAGGCTCTAAGTGTAAACGACACCTTCGTCAGGAGAGCACACAAATATGAACTTGCCTCCGAGCGCTGATGCCCATCAGTTGTCACCGCCCGTTTATTGACACCGAACTGAGCTGTGCATTGTTTGAACGTCTGTTGACACCACAATTCAGCGTGCTTTCAACTCATTAGCATGTAAATGTGCCTGGGGTTTGCCTGCTCGCTGCACGGTATAAAAGAATGATAGAAATCTTGCATGGATTCAAAAACTGTCAAGAGCACGCCGCGTCAATTTAGGTCAAAGGAGACAATTGGGGTGGGGGGGGTGGGGTGGGGGGGGAATTATATAAAAAACAAAACTCGCCTCCGGCATTAGAGATAATTGTGCCAATGATGCTTGCTGAAACTTATCGGAAGGGTTCCTCACACTGAAGACACGGACCTGCACCGAATGAATGCCTCTCATTTATGGAGGTCACTCTCAGCCAAGTTTCCTGAGATAGGCTAGCATCCAGCTGTGAGTACTTCGTTATCACGCGCGCACAGCCTTTCCGATCCGATCAGGGCTTTTAAAGACAACATCCAAAAACCCCATGTTGTCACACAAACATGGAGGAGACACCACGCCGATGCCACACAATCTACTTCCGTCTCCACCGGTAGATGCTCCACTTGGGTGTACAAAAAAGAAAACTGCCTATTTGAGCTGAAACATCACCACCACGGGCACTTTTTGTCCGCAGGCTTTATCGAGATTGATGTTCACTCACGTTGGGGCCGGGGAGGGGGGGGGGCAAATAAGGAAAGCAAACAGGGCCCGTGGAGAGCTCGCATGGATGGAAAATATAGCTCTGGTGTAATTTGGATTCTGCAGCTCATCTGTGGCTCAGTCAACAAACTAATGGTGGCATTTTCCCCACCTGAAATGGGACGAAAAAACAAAAACAACAGTAATTTCTAGAGATGTCCGATAATGGCTTTTTTTACCGATATCCGATATTCCGATATTGTCAAACTCTTAATTACCAGCTCCATTTTTGTTTCATCTGACCACAGAACTTTCCTCCAAAAGGTCTTATCTTTGTCCATGTGATGTCAGCTGAAAGAAAAATGTAGCTTTTTGGCCACAATACCCAGCAATATGTTTGGAGGAGAATAGGTGAGGCCTTTAATCCCAGGAACACCAAGCCTACCGTCAAGCATGGTGGTGGTAGTATTATGCTCTGGGCCTGTTTTGCTGGCAATGGAACTGGTGCTTTACAGAGAGTAAATGGGACAATGAAAAAGGAGGATTACTTCCAAATTCTTCAGGACAACCTAAAATCATCAGCCCGGAGGTTGGGTCTTGGGCGCAGTTGGGTGTTCCAACAAGACAATGACTCCAAACACATGTCAAAAGTGGTAAAGGAATGGCTAAATCAGGCTAGAATTAAGGTTTTAGAATGGCCTTCCCAAAGTCCTGACTTAAACGTGTGGACAATGCTGAAGAAACAAGTCTATGTCAGAAAACCAACACATTTAGCTGAACTGCACCAATTTTGTCAAGAAGAGTGGTCAAAAATTCAACCAGAAGCTTGTGGATGGCTACCAAAAGCGCCTTATTGCAGTGAAACTTGCCAAGGGACATGTAACCAAATATTAACATTGCTGTATGTATACTTTTGACCCAGCAGATTTGGTCACATTTTCAGTAGACCCATAATAAATTCATAAAAGAACCAAACTTCATGAATATTTTTTTGTGACCAACAAGTATGTGCTCCAATAACTCTATCACAAAAAATAAGAGTTGTAGAAATTATTGGAAACTCAAGACAGCCATGACGTTATGTTCTTTACAAGTGTATGTAAACTTTTGACAACGACTGTATATATCTGTGGCTTATAGTCGGGTGTGGCTGACATATGTAAAACATATTTTTTTCTTCTAAAATTTGTTGGGTGCGGCCTAAAAACCGATGCGCTCAATAGTCTGTAAAATACTAATTACTGCTTTTTATTCGGGATCGTAGTTATTTGGTCATAACTTAATAGCAAAGGCGTAATGTGAAATACACCTAATTTGCAGAATTTTTTATCAGAACGCAAAAACCACAATTTGTCGTAATGCTAAGTTTTGTGCGGCTTCAAAAGCACACTTTCTTAGGAAATGTCTAAATTGTACAAGAATCATTTAAGCTTCTACTGAACACTATAGCCATATTGCAAATGTGGTGTTTACTGTACTGTGCAGACAAACAAATTGCTAAGTCAATCATGGGTTACAAAACATCCAGAATGTTTACTCTGGTTTTTATCACAATCTGCCAATTACACTACATGAATTCTATATGTTACGTAATGCTTAGCACTTGGTCTCGTCAACGCAGAGACCAGAATCTTTATTGAAATGCTCATATATTATGCCTTCTGGATGCTATTGCACTCCACTTAAGGATTAAATGGAGGTGAAACAAGCCAGCAAGCAAGCTTCGGGGGAAATTGCTTTCATCTACTTTGAATTACGGTTATGGCCCGCACAGCGACCAGGCGGGTCACCAACATTCCAGCAAATGAAACATTATTCGAGTAGTCTAAGGTCCCCTTCAGCTTTGTAGACTTGGAAGTGATGAAATCACACTTCACTGTTACAAGGGTCTTTGTGATCCTGATGAGAAAAACAAGCCATTAGTGTGTACATTTGGGAAATAGAGTTACACCATAAACTAAGCCTGGTAACTGCATTCCTTCTGCAATGCAACTAGACCATTATATACATACAGTATGCCTCTAGGTATGCGCTATCATATTGTAAAGGTTAGCTCTTTGGACTATAGGACTTCAAATCTCGGTGAAACTTTGAAATCCTGTTAGAGGGAGTAAAGTGGGTATTAAGTGGAATTAATTCAAAACTTGCTGCAAGAAAGTTGTATATTAGAATATAATAGAATTTAAGTAGTTTTAAATCCAATCCAAACGGACTGAAAAGAACATATTGCAACCGCACTAAAACAATGGTGCAAGATGATGATGTCCTGCATACACATGTAGTCATGGAAACGTTTAACACTGCGTTAGAATAATTAGCGTTTTTTTCGGACTATAAGTCGTAGTTTAAGTGCGACTTATACTCAGGAGCTACTTATGTGTGAAATTATTAACACATTACCGTAAAATATCAAATAATATTATTTAGCTCATTCACGTAAGAGACTAGACGTATAAGATTTCATGGGATTTAGCGATTAGGAGTGACAGATTGTTTGGTAAACGTATATCATGTTCTATATGTTATAGTTATTTGAATGACTCTTACCATAATATGTTACGTTAACATAGCTGGCACGTTCTCAGTTGGTTATTTATGCGTCATATAACGTACACTTATTCAGCCTGTTGTTCACTATTCCTTATTTATTTGAAATTGCCTTTCAAATGTCTATTCTTGGTGTTGGGTTTTATCAAACAAATTTCCCCCAAAAATGCGACTTATACTCTAGTGCGACTTATATATGTTTTTTTTATTTTTTATTATGCATTTTCGGCCGGTGCGACTTATACTCCGAAAAATACGGTATGTATATATTATCACACAACTCTTATGCTTAAGGGCCGTTGCTATAGTTATTATCAATTGTGCTGAAATTATATTATTCTTTGTCCGTGCAAAGCTGGCAATCCAAAAGATTGCAAGCCAGTCTCGTATCAGTGTTTGTTTCCAGAATCGGCTTGCTGACTGCCAAGCCCGAACATCGAGTACCGTGACGCAGACAAAGCAGAGACAAGGCAATATCACGACTGTCAGCACATTTGCATTTTTGTATAATCATATATTGTGTCTAACTGGAGCTGTCGAGATTACCCCCTTCCCTCAGCGACAGCTTCAGTGATGTAACCAGGGACCTCCCAAATAAATAGAGGAAGCATGTGGGCTGGACTTTTAGAGCGTAGTTTGGATCTGTAACTAGAGTACAACCCAAAAAATGTGTCTCCTCAATTGAGCCAAATTTAAATCTGTCTCTGCATGATTCCTTACTTCTCGTCCGTTTAATAGATGTCATCAGTGTTTGAACCTGACACACCGCCAGAAACCTCGATGAAGTTATTTCAGGTACAAACACGACTTTAAGTCTGGCATAAAGTTAAAAGTCTTGCTTTTTTCTTTATTTCTGTCCAAACGTTTTTTTGGGGGGATGTATTACTGACCTGGTTCTGTTTTTCCTTTTTTATACCACTACTTGATTGATTGGTGATATTTGCTTAATTTTTTTTGGTAATCTCTTAGTTTTTTCTCTCTTCTACTGTTTTACTTTTTAGCTTTCTCCTTCTCTTATGATTTTGTTTCCATTATAATTGTTTTTCTCTAATTTATTTTACTTTCTTTAAGCAAATCCAAGATGGCTGCGCTTCAGAGCAGCGGCTTCGTGCGAGCGCTCCTGGAAGTGAGGGCAAAAATACCCCTCAATTCAGTCAATTTCATGGCTGGCTCACAGCGTGTTCACTCCGTGATCACTTACGACCGACTTACAATTCTGGATGTGGAGAGATCGGGCCATTTTGGGCTGATAGATGCGTGTACGATGGACCTGCTCGCTAGCTTGGGAATTCTTCGCGAGCTACATCCAGCAGTGGCCTTTGAAGCAGCGGCGTCGACTTCCAGCGGAGACGGTCAGCGAAAGAGACGTAAGCGGTGCGCTCGGAAGCAGAAGCGGGGGTGTCGGGCGGGGCTAACAACAAAGCTAAATGCTTTGTTGTTAGCGGGGCTAACGAAAAAGCTAAATGCTAATCCACAAAAAAGCGCTAATAAGGAGTCTGTTAAGCTAGAACGAGCCAGCGCCAGGCTGGATAATCCATGCACACATAGCAATTCTTCTAGAATAATATACAACTCACATAATGTTTTTTCTGCGTCAGAGGTGGACATGCATTTTACTGAGGTGGCAAACAATCTAAAAATTCCTGTCATATCAATTCCTAGATATTGTCGAAATTATTTAAAGTGCACTATGCATAATAAACGTAACATTATTAATATTGCTACTACGGATACTTTCAACAAAAACTCCTCAAAACAGCCCACTACCTATAATATGGGCTTTTTAAACATAAGGTCATTGTCTTCCAAAACGTTATTAGTTAATGAAGTCATCAGAGACAACAATCTTGATGTCGTTGGTTTAGCCGAGACCTGGCTCAAACCAGACGAATTTTTTGCGCTGGGTGAGGCGTCTCCTCCTGGCTATGCGGGAACGCATATTGCCCGCCCCATTAAAAGGGGTGGGGGTGTTGCACTAATATACAACAAAAACTTTAGCCTTACCTCGGACCTAAATAATAAATATAACTCGTTTGAGGTGCTCACTATGAGGTTTGTCACACCGCTGCCTCTCCACCTGGCTGTCATCTACCGCCCCCCTGGGCCCTATTCGGACTTTATCAATGAATTTTCAGAGTTCGTTGCTGATCTAGTGACGCACGCCGACAATATAATCATAATGGGAGACTTTAACATCCATATGAATACCCCATCGGACCCTCCATGCGTGGCGCTCCAGACTATAATTGATAGCTGTGGTCTTACACAAATAATAAATGAACCCACGCATCGCAACGGTAATACGATAGATCTAGTGCTTGTCAGGGGTGTCACCACCTCTAAAGTTACGATACTCCCGTACACTAAAGTAATGTCCGATCATTACCTTATAAAATTCGAAGTTCGGACTCATTGTCAACAAACTAATAATAATAATAATAACTACTATAGCAGCCGCAACATTAATACTGCCACAACGACGACTCTTACTGACCTACTGCCTTCAGTAATGGCACCTTTCCCAAATTATGTGGGCTCTATTGATAACCTCACTAACAACTTTAACGACGCCCTGCGCGACACCATTGATATTGTAGCACCGCTAAAGCTAAAAAGGGCCCCTAAAAGGCGTACCCCATGGTTTACAGAAGAAACTAAAGCCCAGAAATTATCATGTAGAAAGCTGGAACGCAAATGGCGTGCGACTAAACTTGAGGTTTTCCATCAAGCATGGAGTGATAGTTTAATAACTTATAAACGCATGCTTACCTCAGCTAAAGCTAAATATTACTCAAATCTCATCCACCTCAACAAAAATGATCCTAAATTTTTGTTTAGTACAGTAGCATCGCTAACCCAACAAGGGACTCCTCCCAGTAGCTCCACCCACTCAGCAGATGACTTTATGAATTTCTTTAATAAGAAAATTGAACTCATCAGAAAAGAGATTAAAGACAATGCATCCCAGCCACAACTGGGTTCTATTAACACAAATATGACTGTATATACGACGGACATTGCCCTCCAAAATAGTTTCTCTCTCTTTGATGAAATAACATTGGAGGAATTGTTAAAATGTGTAAATGGGACAAAACAAACAACATGTTTACTTGACCCAATTCCTGGGAAACTTATCAAGGAGCTTTTTGTTTTATTAGGTCCATCAGTGTTAAATATTATAAACCTATCACTTTCCTCTGGTACTGTTCCTCTAGCATTCAAAAAAGCGGTTATTCATCCTCTACTCAAAAGACCTAACCTCGATCCTGACCTCATGGTGAACTACCGGCCGGTGTCCCACCTACCGTTTATCTCGAAAATTCTCGAAAAAATTGTCGCACAGCAGCTAAATGAACACTTAGTGACTAACAATCTCTGTGAACCTTTTCAATCCGGTTTCAGGGCAAATCACTCTACGGAGACAGCCCTCGCAAAAATGACTAATGATCTATTGCTGACGATGGATTCTGATGCTTCATCTATGTTGCTGCTTCTTGATCTTAGCGCCGCTTTCGATACTGTTGATCATAATATTTTATTAGAGCGTATCAAAACGCGTATTGGGATGTCAGACTTAGCCTTGTCTTGGTTTAACTCTTATCTTACTGACAGGATGCAGTGTGTCTCCCATAACAATGTGACCTCGGACTATGTTAAGGTAACGTGCGGAGTTCCCCAGGGTTCAGTTCTTGGCCCTGCACTCTTTAGTATTTACATGCTGCCGCTAGGTGACATTATACGCAAATACGGTGTTAGCTTTCACTGTTATGCTGATGACACCCAACTCTACATGCCCCTAAAGCTGACCAACACGCTGGATTGTAGTCAGCTGGAGGCGTGTCTTAATGAAATTAAACAATGGATGTCCGCTAACTTTTTGCAACTCAACGCTAAGAAAACGGAAATGCTGATTATCGGTCCTGCTCAACACCAACATCTATTTAATAATACCACCTTAACATTTGACAACCAAACAATTAAACAAGGCGACTCGGTAAAGAATCTGGGTATTATCTTCGACCCAACTCTCTCGTTTGAGTCACACATTAAGAGTGTTACTAAAACGGCCTTCTTTCATCTCCGTAATATCGCTAAAATTCGTTCCATTTTGTCCACAAGCGATGCTGAGATCATTATCCATGCGTTCGTTACATCTCGTCTCGATTACTGTAACGTATTATTTTCGGGCCTCCCTATGTCTAGCATTAAAAGATTACAGATGGTACAAAATGCGGCTGCTAGACTTTTGACAAAAACAAGAAAGTTTGATCATATTACGCCTATACTGGCTCACTTGCACTGGCTTCCTGTGCACCTAAGATGCGACTTTAAGGTTTTACTACTTACGTATAAAATACTACACGGTCAAGCTCCTGCCTATCTTGACGATTGTATTGTACCATATGTCCCGGCAAGAAATCTGCGTTCAAAGAACTCCGGCTTATTAGTGATTCCCAGAGCCCAAAAAAAGTCTGCGGGCTATAGAGCGTTTTCTATTCGGGCTCCAATACTATGGAATGCCCTCCCGGTAAAAGTTAGAGATGCTACCTCAGTAGAAGCATTTAAGTCTCATCTTAAAACTCATTTGTATACTCTAGCCTTTAAATAGACTCCCTTTTTAGACCAGTTGATCTGCCGTTTCTTTTCTTTTCTTTTCTACTCTGCTCCGGGGTGGACCGCTAGCCTGTCCATCAGATGGGGACATCTCTACGCTGCTGACCCGTCTCCACTCGGGATGGTTCCCGCTGGCCCCACCATGGACTGGACTTTCGCTGATGTGTTGGACTTTCACAATATTATATCAGACCCACTCGACACCGAGGATGTCGTTGTGGCTTGTACAGCCCTTTGAGACACTAGTGATTTAGGGCTATATAAATAAACATTGATTGATTGATTGATTGAAGCATGTTTGTTTTGCTATTTAAATTATTCAATTTTGTGGTAAAGGGCAATGGGAGGGGGGAGGTAGGGGGATTGATAAGAAAAAATAACTCAGTTAAAATATACATTGAGAAGACACACTTACTAAATGTTCCGTTTGATATGTTTTGTCACATAAGGGAGAAAACCAGTTAACACAAACATAAGATATTGTAGTGACTAGAAAATGTTTGACAATTATATCTTGGAATGTAAAAGGTGCCAATGAACAGGTGAAACAAAGAAAAATTCTGAAGTATCTAAACAATCTTTCTACAGATATTGCTTTTCTACAGGAAACCCATTTGAAAACTGAACATTTAAAATATTTGAAAAAAGAATGGGTTGGTGAGATAGTTGGTGTTGGACTGTCCTCCAAAAGATCTGGTGTTGCTATAATGTTTCCCAAAAAGTTTAACTATTGTAGAAGTTGCCCTCTAGTGGGTTCTCCGGACCAGCACACACTGCCAGGAGAGCCAGGAATTTCAGGGTATAACACTATTTTAATTTAATTCTATGCCACATCAATATGGAATGCACTCCCAACAGGTGTAAAAGAAAGTGCATCTCTATCCTCCTTCAAAACCGCACTAAAACAACACCTCCATGCAACTTCAACCCTTGACTAACACCCTCCCCCTTCCACATCCCACCTCCCCGGATTATAAATAACCAAATGTAAATAATCAAATGTATTTGTAATGTATATACTTGTTCTTATGCTATCTGAACTCACTATGTTCTCTGCTCGCTGTACATATCCTACCAAATCAGACCTACACTGTTTCAATGCCCATTTATCTGATGATGCAATTGTTGATGACTGAAGTGCTGTTATCACCCAAACCTCCTCATAACACCCTCCGGATTGTAAATAATGTAAATAATTCAATGTATATACTCTGATGATTAACTTGTGTGATGACTGTATTATGATGATAGTATATATTTGTACCATGAATTGATTTACGTGGACCCCGACTTAAACAAGTTGAAAAACTTATTCGGGTGTTACCATTTAGTGGTCAATTGTATGGAATATGTACCGAACTGTGCAATCTACTAATACACGTTTCAAACAATAAATACATTTTGCTTATCAGCAAAGTGTCTCTGTCTGCGGCGGCCGCTCATCAGCACCTCCAACTCCGACTAACTCGTCTCATCACGGCTGCTGCTAATAGAGGCGACAAGTGATTAGATAACAAGGCGCACCTGGGCCATCTACGCACCTGTCGCTGTCTTTGAAGCCGGTCCTGGCACACCCCGTTCCACGGCAGGCCCGCAGGCCACGCCCCCCTTCACAACTAAATTTATAAATAGTATATTTTTAGATTCAGAGGGTAGATATATGATTATTAATTGCCATATAGATAATAACAATACCACACTGGTAAACTTATATGCACCCAATGATGATAAACCTTCTTTCTTCGGTGACATGGAGCTCAAATTGGCAGATTATGTTGATTGTGATATTATTATGGGTGGAGATCTAAATTCAACAATAAATCCAAATATTGATAAAACTGGTAAAATTGTTAAACCCAAGAAATCATTTTTTTCTCTTCTGAAATTAATGCAAACTCTTAACCTAATAGATATTTGGAGAACCTTAAATCCATATGAGAAGGATTTCACTTTTTATTCAAATAGACATCAGTCATTTTCAAGAATTGATAAGTTCTTTGTTCCTAAGGCAATTTTAGAAAATGTGAAGGCTAAAATTCACCCAATAATTCTTTCTGATCATAGTCCAATTCAAATCCACGTAAGCTTTCCTCCAGTCACTTTCCAATTCAAACAATGGAAAATTAATATTTCTTTATTAGAAAGTAAGGAAAATAAATTACAAATTAAATAATTTATTTCAGATTTTATTCAAAATAATCAGGATTCTGTCTCTGATATCTCCACAATATGGGAAGCACTTAAGCGTTGTGTAAGAGGAGAACTTATTAGGATTGCAAGTTTGTAGAATAAAAAACAACGTGCTGAAGAAAATGAATTATTGAATGGAATCAAACAATTGCAGGACACATGGTCCGAACAATATAATCAGGAAACATGGATCAAACTTTGCAAACAAAGAATGGAATATGATAATATAATAAAGCAGAAGGTTGAATGTAAAATTAATAGGGCAAAATTTAAGTTTCATGAATATGGCGAACAAGCTGGAAAGCTCCTTGCGTTAAGATTAAAGAAGCAGATGACTAGAAATCATTTATCTAATATTAAACTTTCAGATGGTAGTATTTCTGTTTATCCCAAGCAAATCAATGAAACTTTTAGAACATTTTATACAAATCTATATAAGCCTGAGAAAGATTTTAGCATAGAAGCTATGCAGTCATATTTAAACGCAATACAACTCCCATCCTTATCAGAGCATGACAAAAAATCACTAAAGGAACCTATACAATTAATGGAAATTCAAAAAGCTATAAATTCATTTGCAAAAAAATAAATCTCCTGGCCCTGATGGCTACAATACAGAATTTTATCAAATATTCAGTGAAGATTTGTCTCCTCTATTATTACAAATGTACCAATCTTCATTTACTAAACAATTGTTTTCTCCAACCTTCAATTTTTCTCATATCTCATTGATACATAAAAAGGATAAAGACCCATTGAATTGCAGTAATTATCGTCCTTTATCCCTATATGCCAATATGAACAATAAAATCTTGGCAAAAATCTTAGCCACACGATTATCAAATGTAATAGGAAAATTAATTCATACTGACCAAACTGGCTTCATGGAAGGTCGACAATCTTCAGACAATACAAGGAAATTGTTTAATGTTATCCATTATGCGAGAAGTCTCCCTTATCCCACAGCAGTATGTACTGGTGATGCGGAGAAGGCATTCGACCGCATAAACTGGTCATTTATATTTTGCACATTACGTAAATTTGGATTTAGAGATAATTTTATACAATGGATTAAGATGCTTTATACAAGGCCCATGGCATCAGTCAAAACCAATAATCATATATCAGAACCTTTTTCATTAAAAAGAGGAGTAAAACAGGGATGTCCTGCATCTGGATTATTGTTTAATTTGGTTATTGAACCCTTAGCTGCAAAAATAAGAAGTGAAAATAATATTCATGGTATAAAAATTGGCTCTCAGTATAATAAGCTACCGATGTATGTTAGAATATTTATGTATATATTATCACACAACTCTTATGCTTAAGGGCCGTTGCTATAATTATTATCAATTGTGCTGAAATTGTATTTTTATTTGTCTGTGCAAAGCTGGCAATCCAAAAGATTGCAAGCCAGTCTCGTATCAGTGTTTGTTTCCAGAATCGGCCTGCTGACTGCCAAGGTCGAACATCGAGTACCGTGACGCAGACAGAGCAGAGACCAGGCGATATCACGACTGTCAGCACATTTGCATTTTTGTATAATCATATATTGTGTCTAACTGGAGCTGTCGAGATTACCCCCTTCCCTCAGCGACAGCTTCAGTGATGTAACCAGGGACCTCCCAAATAAATAGAGGAAGCACGTGGGCTAAACTTTAGAGCGTTTTTTGGATCTGTAACTAGAGTACAGCCCAAATAACGTGTTTCCTCAATTGAGCAAAATTTAACTCTGTCTCTGCATGATTCCTTGCTTCTCGTCTGTTTAATAGATGTCGTTAGTGTTTGAACCTGACAATGTATTGTGACGACATAATTCTCTACCTGTCACATGTTGACTCCTCTCTTCACTATATCAATAATGTCATCACTGAATATGGCCGTTTATCAGGGTATAAAGTCAATTGGGACAAATGTGAAATATTACCACTTAAACACTGCAAGAAATCACAGGTTCAGAACTCCAAAATTAAATGGAAAGAGGCAGAAATCATATATCTAGGACTGCATATTACACCAGACCTTTATACAAGCAGAGATCTAAATCTTAAACATTTAAAAAATAAGATAGAATCCAAAATGGAATGCTGGTCACGTCTCCAAATATCACTTTGGGGTCAGGTGAACATCGTAAAAATGTGTGAACTGCCAGCAGTTAATTATATACTGAAAATGATGCCTGTCCTAACTAATACAAGTTGGTTTAAGAAAATACATACAATGATATGACACTTTATATGGTGTGGAAAGAAGGCCAGATGCTCATACTTAAGATTGTCTTGTACACAAGATAAAGGAGGACTACAATTACCAAACTTCTTACATTATTATATCTTCTTTGGTTGTGAACAAGCAAGCCACTTATTCCATTCTTCTGCAGATAAGGACTGGATCAACATAGAAACAAATATGTTAATGAATTAGGACATTGATGTGGGGAGTTTATATTATATTTCAAAAATACTTAATGAATTCAGGCAGAGCCCAATAGAAGCCACCTTTAACATTCTAAAACTGTGTCAGAAAATACTCGGAATCAACCCAATTACATCTGTAAATCAACCGCTTTGGTACAATCCTAATATCATAATTAATAAAAATGTGGTTAAATGGACAACATGGAAAGACAGAGGTATTACTAAACCTCATCATATTATTAATAAAAACTCCTTTAAACTGTTCAATGATTTAGTTGATCAATATAATGTACCCAGAAATACATTTTTAAATTGTATGTCTTTAAAACACGCTGTAAATAAATACATATCCTCTGAAAGTACGTCTTTAAATAGCCATGAACTGGAAGATGCACTTTTTAATCAAGATACAATCAATAAATTAATTAAACTATTTTATGGAATAATAAATGAACACCACACTAGAAATGCAAATGATGCATGTGTTGGGAAATGGATGATGGACTTAAACATTTTAGATGAAAGAGACATATCATGGAATGATATTTGGAAAAGGGCAGCACGGTGGAAGAGGGGTTAGTGCATCTGCCTCACAATACGAAGGTCCTGAGTAGTCCTGAGTTCAATCCCGGGCTCAGGATCTTTCTGTGTGGAGTTTGCATGTTCTCCCCGTGACTGCGTGGGTTCCCTGCGGGTACTCCGGCTTCCTCCCACCTCCAAAGACATGCACCAGTTGATTGGCAACACTAAATGGTCCCTAGTGTGTGAATGTGAGTGTGAATGTTGTCTGTCTATCTGTGTTGGCCCTGTTTAGAGGTGGCGAATTGTCCAGGGTGTACCCGGCTTCCGCCCGAATGCAGCTGAGATAGGCTCCAGCGACCCCCCGCGACCCCAGAAAGGGACAAGCGGTAGAAAATGGATGGATGGATATTTGGAAAAATGCCAATAAGCCCTTTAGAAGCATTAAAGATCCCAATCAGCAAATAAACCTGTTATCACACTTCCGAATAGATAGATCTCTTTAATGTCTATGACGGAAAGAACCGCCAGGTACACGACTTGCCACTTCTCCCAAGTGTCCCTCATGTATCCAGCAGCCAACGTCTCGTCAGGAAAGCCAGGTTCCCCCAAACTTGTGTTTCTCGGCGAGAAGATCTTGTCAATTGAATTGAGAGATATACGTATACAGTACTATGGCTTCACACAACCATTTGAAGGCTTGAATTAGGGCATTTTAAAGAGCGCAAACAATTATTAATCCATTCAGTTCAGAAAACGTGAGAAATGGATTTTCAGCGCCATTGTTCAGCTGAGCACCATTCAAAAGCATCTATTTTAAAGGCTTGACACAGGAAGGATATGATGTGGATGAACAAAGGATGCAGCTCGATAATAGGTGCTTGACAGTGATGGGCAGTAACAAGCTACATGTAGCAAAGCTACACAGCTTCACTATGTATCGTATGCATGTTCGAAATAAACTGAAACTGAACATTTCCCAGTAGCTTGGCGGGAGCTTCTCTAGTTTTTGAACGAGCTTAGCTATTTTTAGACCCATGTAGCGAGGTTGTTTACATCAAAGTTACAAGCTACAAAGAGAGACAAAGGACTGCGAATCCAGGCCAAGAAATTACAATGACCTGGATGAATGAGAACATCCATACAAACAGAAAAAAAACATGAGGATTGGTTGTTGTTTGTATGATGAGTCACGGTTGGCTGAGGTAAGGGCGAAGCATTACGGACTGGCCAATCAGAGGCAAGATAAGGCGGGTCATCAAAACCAGGAATGGAAATGATAAGAGACACACACTCATGTCACATGACAACAAGGGAGTCGTAGCCAGAGGGAAGATTCAAATTGACGACTCAGGAAAGTAAACATACTTGAAAAGGGCAGGGGTATTTTGTCCCGCAGATTAGATTTTTCCTTTAGTGATGAAGTTGACGTCCAGGAAACCCACAATACTGCGTGTACTTGGCTTTATTTAGACATACAGTATGCGTTTAGAGAAAACAATGCCCGAAACCTTATTTTTTTCAATGTTTACTCTGTAAACCAAAATCATAACTGCTCTCTTCATCTAAGACGTCAAACACAAATTTAGGAACACTGGTGAAAAGTGTTACTGCACGTCACCACTCTTGTCTTTTTTTTTTTTTGTCTAGATATAGATAGATGCGTTTTTACTTTTTGTATAGGGGTGGGCCACAGAAAAGGTAAACTAAAATAAATACACAGTATGGTGTGGGGACCTCAAGAGGCAGTTGTAGGGTGTCCCCTACTAAACGACAGATAGTTTAATAGTAACGGACCCTTACACACTCTCAGTTACTTTAACATTGATATTATACATGTCGGCCCTTAGATATAAATGCCATTAATTGGGCTCTATCACTGGTGTGTGACGTGATAACTGCCTTCCTGCGCCGGTCAAAACATACATTTTGATTAATCATCATTTATTTATGGTAACGCAAAACTTTTTTTTTTAATTAATCACATGCATTAATGCGTTGCCATTGACAGCCCTAGTTAGAATGCATAAAAAAAGAAAAACATAAGTGTTCTTGCTAGTGTTGTCCCGATACCAATATTTTGGTACCAAAATGTATTTTTGATACTTTGATACTTTTCTAAATAAAGGGGACCACAAAAAATTGCATTATTGGCTTTATTTTAACAAAAAAATCTTAGGGTACATTAAACATATGTTTCTTATTGCAAGTTTGTCCTTAAATAAAATAGTGAACATACAAGACAACTTGTCTTTTAGTAGTAAGTAAACAAACAAAGACTCCTAATTTAGCTGCTGATGTATGCAGTAACATATTGTGTCATTTTCCATTCTATTATTTTATAAAAATTATTAAGGACAAGTGGTAGAAAATGAATTGTTAATCTACTTGTTCATTTACTGTTAATGTCTATCTGTGTTGGCCCTGCGATGAGGTGGCGACTTGTCCAGGGTGTACCCCGCCTACCGCCCGAATGCAGCTAAGATAGGCTCCAGCGACCCCCCGCAACCCCGAAAGGGACAAGCGGTAGAAAATGGATGGATGGATCCGCTTACTTTCTCTTTTAACATGTTCTATCTACACTTCTGTTAAAATGTAATAATCACTTATTCTTCTGTTGTTTGATTTGATTAGTTTTGGATGACCACAAATTTGGGTATCAATCCGATACCAAGTCGTTACATTGGTCATAATTTAAGTCCTCATGTGTCTAGGGACCTATTTCCTGAGTTTATAAACATAATATACATTTTAAAAAAACGAGAGAAAAAAAAATTCAGTCTAAGCCTGGGCCCCTGGAGTGGGGGTCCAGCCTGAGGCCAAGGGGGAAAAAAACTCATAGCGATAGCACTAGGGATGATGTTTGATAAGAAATTATCGAGTTCGAGCCTAGTAATCTATTTATTTATTTATATATACTTATATATATTTATTTAGTTTATGTATTTATATATATATTTATATATATATATATATATATATATATATATATATATATATATATATATATATATATATATATATATATATATATATATATATATTTATATTTATATATTATTTATATATATTTATTTATTTATACATGCACCTTATTGCTTTTTTTTTTATCCTGCACTACCATGAGTTTATGTAACGAAATTTCGTTCTTATCTTTGCTGTAAAGTTCAAATTTGAATGACAATAAAAAGGAAGTCTAAGTCTAAGTCTAAGTCTATTATCGAATCCTCTTATCGAACCGATTCCTTATCGATTCTCTTATCGAGTCCAGATAGGTTGTTGTATATGGAAAAAAACACACAACATTTGGTTTAACAAGTCACTTCACATTCTCTACTGCTCGCTACTATAGTATTACCATATCTGAGTTATTGTGCAGAAATGTGGGGAAATAACTACAAATGTGCGCTACATTCGTTAACCATGTTACAAAAAAAATTAATTAGACTGATACATAATGTTGGATATAGAGACATACAAACACTTTATTTATTGAGTCAAAAATATTAAAGGTTGATGATTTGGTAAAATTGCAAACAGCTAAAACGATGTGAAATTAAATGATGGAATGGATTAAGTAATGAAGTTAAAAATTGTACTGATATGATCCAGTTTAAGAGCTTCTTCAAATGAATAGTGCTTACAAAGTACAAAGAAGAAGAATTATGAGAAATACTTTCAACCTTATTGAAAATAACATATTCTTCATCTCAGTATATTAATAATGACTGATCTAATTAATTACATATTACAAAACTGTTGTGTATACTAATTCACAGTTAATTTATTATAAAACGGTCAGTAAATGATGTATATATTTGTAAACGCTAAGAAGTGGGAAAGGGGTAGGATTAAATAAGCTTTACTTCTTCCTTGTCAAAACGGGGACTGTGAGGGTTTTGTTTTCCCAAGATGCAAGAAATGGAACGGAAGTGGCGTGCAGGTAAAGACATAGTTTAATTATTACTATAAACTACAAAGTACAAACAAAAGGGTACAAACAAAAGGCGCTCACCGCAGAGGAAAAAACTTGACTATGACAAAACAAAAGGCGCGCACAATGGCGGAGAACTATGAACATTAAACAAAAACTTACGTGACAAGGAACTGTGAACATGGCATGAATGTGTGATGTCGCCAGGACGAACAACAGAAACAGAAAAGCCTATATAGTGACATGATAAGTGAAAACAGGTGCGTGACTAACTGTGAACAGGTGCGTGACATGACAATGTGAAAACGTGAGACAGGTGTGTGTGAGTCCAAACGTGGAACAGGTGAAACTAATGAGTAACCATGGAAACAAAACAAAACCAGGAAGTGAAACCAGGAACTAAAAAGTGTCCAAAAACCAAGCAAAACAAAAACAAGATCAACACAGACATGACAGAGCCCCCCCCTTACGGACAGATCCCAGATGTCCAAAAAACAAAACACAAAACAGGATCAAGAGTCATGGGAGGGCGGGAGGGGAACATGGCGGTGGGTCGCCAGGCCAAGTGGCCCCGAATCCACCGAGGCAGGATCAGGTGGCGGCGACGCGTAGACCGCCGCTGTACCTGACGAGGTGGGCGACCCGGGAATGGCCATATCCATGGCCGATGAGGAGGTGGGCGCACTTGGCATGGCGGACGACCAGGCAGTGGCCACCTTCGTGGCAGACGAGGAGGCAGGCGTGTCGTCATCATGGCAGGCGGCGAAGCTTGGCGTGGCGCGTCAGGCGGCGAAGCTTGGCGTGGCGGGTCTTTGTCTTGGCATGGGTGGTCTTGGCCTTGGCGGTCTTGGTCTTGGCAGCGTGGGTCATGGTCTTGGTCTTGGCATGGTTGGTCTTGGTCTTGGACTTGGCATGGTTGGTCTTGGTCTTGGACTTGGCGTGGTTGGTCTTGGTCTTGGACTTGGCGTGGTTGGTCTTGGCGTGGTTGGTCTTGGCGTGGCGGTGCTTGGACTTGGTCTTGGTCTTGGTCACTTGGCGGGTCTTGGTCTTGGTCACTTGGCGGGTCTTGGTCTTGGTCACTTGGCGGGTCTTGGTCTTGGTCACTTGGCGGGTCTTGGTCTTGGTCACTTGGCGGGTCTTGGTCTTGGTCACTTGGCGGTTCTTGGTCACTTGGCGATTCTTGGTCACTTGGCGGTTCTTGGTCTTGGTCACTTGGCGGTTCTTGGTCACTTGGCGGTTCTTGGTCACTTGGCGGTTCTTGGTCTTGGTCACTTGGCGGGTCTTGGTCTTGGCTTTGGTCTTGGCGTGGGGCAGCCACGGGCGGAACTTGGCGGCGTGGGGCAGCCACGAGCGGCACTTGGCGGCGTGGGGCAGCCACGGGCGGCACTTGGCGGCGTGGGGCTGCGACGGGCAGCACTTGGCGGCGTGAAGCTGCGACTGGCGGCACTTGGCGGCGTGAAGCTGCGACTGGCGGCACTTGGCGTCGTGAAGCTGCGACTGGCGGCACTTGGCGTCGTGAAGCTGCGACTGGCGGCACTTGGCGTCGTGAAGCTGCGACTGGCGGCACTTGGCGTCGTGAAGCTGCGACTGGCGGCATTTGGCGTCGTGAAGCTGCGACTGGCGGCGCTTGGCGTCGTGAAGCTGTGACTGGCGGCGCTTGGCGTCGTGAAGCTGCGACTGGTGGCGCTTGGCGTCGTGAAGCTGCGACTGGCGGCGCTTGGCGTGGAGCAGGTACTGGTGGTGCTTGGCGTGGAGCAGGTACTGGTGGCGCTTGGCGTGGAGCAGGTACTGGTGGCGCTTGGCGTGGAGCTGGGCGTGGAGCAGGTGGATCTTGGCATGGTCGAAAAACTGGTGGTGGCGGCCGTGCTGGTGGCTGTGGCTTGGCGTGACGAAAGACAGGTGGTGGGGGTCGTGCTGGAGGCTGTGGCTTGGCGTGACGAAAGACTGGTGGTGGGGGTCGTGCTGGTGGCTGTGGCTTGGCAAGTCGAAAGACAGGTGGTGGGGGTCGTGCTGGTGGCTGTGGCTTGGCGTGACGAAGCTGACCCGCCCCACCTGAACAATTCCCAGCCCTAGCCCCCCCCCTCAAGGAGCGGATCCCAGACGCGCTCCCCGCGGTCTGGAACCGTCTTTTGGGGTGGGCGGAGGGAGGTCGGGAGGAGGGTAGAATCCTCCCCTCCAAACTGTCCAAAAAGTCTCTCTTTTTCTACCTGGGAATTTATGAGTGAGAAATTTTTTTCTTGTGACGTGGGCGTGACTTGAGTCCTGGGGGGCGGGTGATCCAAAGAAAAGGAATTCAGGGAAAAAAAATCTTGGTCTATGATGTCATCCTGGCTAAGCCGGGCAGGCTGTGGCCCATTTCCGCCCGGAGGGGGAGGAGCTTGCAGGAGCGCAGCGTGCTGTCCGCTCACCACAGAGGAAAAAACTTGACTATGACAAAACAAAAGGCGCGCACAATGGCGGAGAACTATGAACATTAAACAAAAACTTACGTGACAAGGAACTGTGAACATGGCATGAATGTGTGATGTCGCCAGGACGAACAACAGAAACAGAAAAGCCTATATAGTGACATGATAAGTGAAAACAGGTGCGTGACTAACTGTGAACAGGTGCGTGACATGACAATGTGAAAACGTGAGACAGGTGTGTGTGAGTCCAAACGTGGAACAGGTGAAACTAATGAGTAACCATGGAAACAAAACAAAACCAGGAAGTGAAACCAGGAACTAAAAAGTGTCCAAAAACCAAGCAAAACAAAAACAAGATCAACACAGACATGACATTCCTACTCCTGTAAAGTGAAATGATATAAAACTGTGATGTATTATACTGTAAGTGTGTTGATGTTCCAAATAAACTAAAGAAATAAAGAAAGCACTAGTTTATTAGACAGACTTGCAAACTCTGTCGTGGTGTAGATTACAAGATAACGTTAACGTTATCAGACACATACAAAAAGGCTCACGTTAACGTTACCGTTAGCTGCTGACTATGTTTAGGTAACTTTAGTCTAGCTAACATTACTGCAGTCCTGGTTGACATAAGAGGTAACGTTACTACAAGTGAGCAGATATGGAAATCAACCGGCAACAGTTAACGTTAGTTACTAATCGGTGTCACCGCCACTGTAGCTGGGACTTGGGCAGCTGGCAGAAGAAGAGGGGCGTTCTTTGTCGTCTCTGCCGCTGCTTCGAAGACACGACACGCTTGTTGTGCTTCCCCCGCTTACACGAGAGCGAAGCCTGGCAATAATTGCATATTGCTGCTTCCTTGTTTTTTTTGGTGAAATTAAGCCATACCTTGGAGCACGTTTTCCAGTCCATTTTTTTCCTGCTTTTCCTATCTGCGCCTAATGACTGAGCTACGTGACGTCATTTCTTGTGATGTCACACGGGGAATTTCTTGTCGGGACGAGATTCGTTCCCAGGGATTCGAATAAAGAACCAACTCTTTTTCTTTACTATAGTGGTCTCGATAACGGGTACCGGTTCTCAAAAAGGGATTCGAGTCCGAAGACTCGGTTCTTTTCTTATCGAACAACCTGGAAAACCGGTTTCGAGTATCATCCCTAGATAGCACACATAAAAATGTGTGTAAAAGGGAAATATCAAAGAACACAAAGGACTTTAAAGACATTAAAAGAGCAGAGCTGATGCAGCCAGACACTTCTACACACAGCCACAAAAGTTTAACAACAAAAAACAAAACATATACACTGTGGTGGCCTCTGCGGTGTTCCACGCCATTGTCTGCTGGGGTGGGGGGAGCATGGCCAGAGACAGGAGCAGACCCAACAAAGCAACCAAGAGAGCCGACTCCACCCTCGGCCGCCCACCAACTCTCAGCCAGTGTCCAGTCCGCATGGATGAGCGAGGATACGTCCAAGGACACCGAGGTGTCCGATATCTGCTCATTCAGCCAAAACACTGTCCGCAGCCCTGTCTCTTCATCCGCATTTCCTCCAGTCTCTCCAAGCGGACTTTGGTGTGGCAGAGACCCAGCAGCTGGTCTCCATGACCAAAAGGCTCCCATAGACATGCAAGCCATGTCTATGAGTAAAGCATCCAAATCCATCTAACCGTGTCGTTATTGAACCACCAACAAAGGACACATAGAAACATTACACTAATAGAAAAAAATGTTGAGTTTCAATTAAATGGCAACTAAAAAATGTAAATGCTTTCTTTTCTTTAATCTCGCTACCACAGGTTCATGCACGAGGTAGTGTGCAATATCAGCCACACACACAATACACCACAATTGGTGTGATCCAGCTCTTTCAGGCTTCCCACTCGTGTGCCATGTCATTGTCTTTCTTTTTATCAAGCAAGAGAGGGAACTGATTTGAAATATTAATAACGCGCAATTAGATTTCAACCTCCGCCTATTTGCTACGGCTGATAATTGGATCATATTAAAACCTGGAGAGTAGTGGGGTGCACTAAGCAGGAACAGACAGACACACAAAATAAATGACTCCATAAACAGAAGACTTGCCAGGGATTGCTCTGTATTGAATAAAAAATTCAAACAATTGCTTTTTCAATAAAAAAGCATGTTTCTACAGATTTTGGGAGTTTAACCTGAAAATGTCAAATGACACATTCATAGAGAGTACTTTTTTTTGGTATTTCAGGTAGTTTTGATCCTAGCCAAGGTCAGCGTTGAGTCATTCATGACTGACATTGTTTAATTAGCATAATTAAATTATAATCCCACTCTCATTAAAACATAATTCTTGTCTTTTTGCAAACCGCTGCTGTGGAATGGATTACAACATGGATATTTCAGTTTTAGAAAAGTAAATAAATATGTTGTTATGATTCATGCCAAAAATATTTATTGTCTCGTGGAACGTGCGAGATCAGCAAGGATTTACAGTCCAGCGGGAACAAATGGATTTAGGAGCGGCCATTTAATCTGCAGTGTGATTAATTGAGATGCGATTCAGCGAGCGGAACATGAGCAAAGACATACGGATCAGAATCACACTCATGTGCAGTTAAAATGACTTTAGAGATACATTTCTATAGAGAGAAAATAAACATAAGTTAAAACCTCAAATTCTAAAAAAATAAAAAATAAATAAAAATGGGAAAAGTGTTTTAAAAGTAACACAAACATGTCCCAGAATCAGTGGAGCTCAATTCAGCAAACGTCAACGGATTAACTCTAACTGTGTGTGTTTTGCTTTTTCTTTGTATTTTGTGTATTGTATACTTCACTTCTTACCTAGTAAGCTGTTGACTGTTTAAATGTTTTAGTTTTTTTTAAACATATTTTTATAAATGTGTGAAAGTATTTATTAAAAAATCCAATATGCAAGGCACATCTGGAACACAACTTGTGTTGTTTTTATGAGGGTACACTTAATAGTAACTATACACGCATCAACAAAGTATTAGTGAATACTGAATTTATAGAATAGAATAGAATAGAGTTTTTATTGTCATTATTACAGTGAACAGGTTCAAAGAACAACGAAATGGGAGCAGATCCCCTAAGGTGCATACACAATAATTTAGTAATATAAATAGTAAAAAAAGATTAAAAAAAGAAGATATGTATCTATATATATGTATATATCCACACACATGCATATATCCACACATATGCATATATATACATATACACATATAACATTATTGCACATTATGGTCCGAAAAAAATAAAAAAGACATGACACATGAGGACATGACGGACACATTGTGCTCACTCAGGGCCTGTTTAATGCTACTATGGCTCTTGGGTAAAAACAGTTTTTTAGTCTATTTGTGCCCGCTTTTATCATTTATAAAGCATAGTTTCCACATGAGCACTTATTAGAATGGAGTTGACAAACAGTTATAAATGTTTTACTCATTATCAAATTGAGAATAAGGTAAAACTTCATAAGTACATACTATTAAAAATTTACAAATAATTAATAAAGCATTAGTAAACACTAGGGGTCTAACAATTGATCGATAAATCGAATTGTATTCCTAAATTTAAAGTATATCGATCTCTCCTAGGGATACACTATATTGCCAAAAGTATTTGGCCAACTGCTTTGACTCAAATATGAACTTGAAGTGCCATCCCATTCCTAACCCATAAGGTTCAATATGATGTCGGTCCACCTTTTGCAACTATCACAGCTTCAACTCTTCTGGGAAGGCTGTCCACAAGGTTGCGGAGTGTGTTTATAGGAATTTTCCACCATTCTTCCAAAAGGTTGCGGAGTGTGTTTATAGGAATTTTCCACCATTCTTCCAAAAGCGCATTGGTGAGGTCACACACTGATGTTGGTCGAGAAGGCCTGGCTCTCGGTCTCTGTTCTAATCCATCCCAAAGGTGTTCTATCGGGTTCAGGTCAGGACTCTGTGCAGGCCACTCAAGTTCATCCACACCAGACTCTGTCCTCCATGTAATTATGGACCTTGCTTTGTGCACTGGTGCACAGTCATGTTGGAAGAGGAAGGGGCCCGCTCCAAACTGTTCCCACAAGGTTGGCAGCATGGAATTGTCCAAAATGTTTTGGTATCCTGGAGCATTCAAAGTCCCTTCACTGGAACTAAGGGGCCAAGCCCAGCTCCTGAAAAACAACACCACACCATAATTCCTCCTGCACCAAAATTTCACACCCAGCACATTGCAGTCCGAAATGTAGCGTTCTCCTGGCAACCTCCAAACCCAAACTCGTCCATCAGATTGCCAGATGGAAAAGCGTGATTCATCACTCCAGAGAACGCTTCTCCACTGCTCTAGAGTCCAGTGGCGACATGCTTTACACCACTGCATCCGACGCTTTGCATTGGACGCTGTGATGTATGGCTTAGATGCAGCTGCTCGGCCATGGAAACTCATTCCATGAAGCTCTTTAGGTACTGTATGTGGGCTAATTGGAAGGTTACATGAAGTTTGGAGCTCTGTAGCAACTGACTGTGCAGAAAGTCGGCGACCTCTTTGCACTATGTGCTTCAGCATCCGCTGACCCCTCTCTGTCAGTTTATGTGGCCTACCACTTGGTGGCTGAGTTGCTGTTGTTCCCAAACCCTTTCATTTTCTTATAATAAAGCCGACAGTTGACTTTGGAATATTTAGGAGCGAGGAAATTTCATGACTGGATTTGTTGCACAGGTGGCATCCTATGACAGTTCCACGCTGGAAATCACTGAGCTCCTGAGAGCGGCCCATTCTTTCACAAATGTTTGCAGAAACAGTCTCCATGCCTAAGTGCTTGATTAGGACACCTGATTCTGATAATTTGCATGGGTGGTCAAATACTTTTGGCAATAGAGTGTATATTGACCCAGTAAAAATGAAACTAAAATGATAAAAGTGAGGCTAATGGATTAAAATGTAATGAAACCTTGGGGCGTCCAGTCACCCATGTATTTAAAACTAAATGTATCGTTCATTTTTAATATGCTTGTCTAATTTATCCTTTGCTCCGGGCCAAGAAAAACAAATACGTGCGCACACAAGGACTTTGATTTAACATGGTTAGCAGCAAAAAATAACAGCAGCATTAGTTAGGCATGGGGACAAATACAGAGGGATGAAGAGCCTCGTTGTCATTGGTATATTGTGTTTGTGGACATTAAATCATCTCAAATACAGTCACTGCATACGTATCATAACACTTGCTGCTCCTCAGTGGAACATCTGTTCTATCTTACAGATAACACAATTCCTCACACTCACTCATCACAGATAAGAGGTGAGGTGGGGGCTCATGTCAAGTGCTGCATTTTCATTTTGAGTTTGGTATACAAGTGGGAGATTGTTGTCGTGGAGGGGGAGGGGGACAAATCGTTGTTATCAGCGGGTGCAGCCGCTGTGTTTTAAGTCTCTTTGGCTGGGTTATTTTTCACCTCACCATTGACTCGATGTTTTTAAATGACTGAACTAAACTGAAACACATCTGCATACGATAACTTCCTGTTAGTTGACCTAATCCAGATAATTCTCCGCACAGTCATTTGACAAATCTATGACACCCCTTGATGTACCTCGTCTACAAAACCCAAAACCAGTGAAGTTGGCACGTTGTGTAAATGGTAAATAAAAACAGAATACAATAATTTGCAAATCCTTTTCAACCTATATTCAATTGAATAGACTGCAAAGAGAAGATACTTAACGTTCGAACTGAGACACTGTTATTTTTTGCAAATATTAGCTCATTTGGAATTTGATGCCTGCAACATGTGGCACAAGTGGCAAAAAAAGACTGAGAAAGTTGAGGAATGCTCATCAAACACTTATTTCGAACATCCCACAGGTGAACAGGCTAATTGGGAACAGGTGGGTGCCATGATTGGGTATAAATGCAGCTTTGATAAAATGCTCAGTTATTCACAAACAAGGATGGGGCGAGGGTCACCACTTTGTGAACAAATGCGTGAGCAAATTGTCTAAACAGTTTAAGAACAACATTTCTCAACTAGCTATAGCAAGGAATTTAGGGATTTCACCATCTACGGTCCGTAATATCATCAAAAGGTTCAGAGAATCTGGAGAAATCACTGCACGTAAGCATCAAGGACAAAAACCAACGTGACCTTGGATCCCTCGGGTGGTACTGCATCAAAAAACGGCATCAGTGTGTAAAGGATATCACCACATGGGCTCAGGAACACTTCAGAAAACCACTGTCAGTAACTACAGTTTATCGCTACATCTGTAAGTGCAAGTTAAAACTCTACTATACAAAGCGAAAGACATTTATCAACAACACCCAGAAATGCCGCCGGCTTCGCTGGGCCCGAGCTCATCTAAGATGGACTGATGCAAAGTGGAAAAGTGTTCTGTGGTCTGACGAGTCCACATTTCAAATTGTTTTTGGAAACTGTGGACGTTGTGTCCTCCGGAACAAAGAGGAAAAGAACCATCCGGATTGTTATAGGCGCAAAGTTCAAAAGCCATCATCTGTGATGGTATGGGGGTGTATTAGTGCCTACAGTACAGTTCATACAGGTTTTGGAGCAACATATGTTGCCATGCAAGTAACGTCTTTTTCATGGACGCCCCTGCTTATTTCAGCAAGACAATGCCAAGCCACATTCTGCACGTGTTACAACAGTGATAATTTGAGTTTGTTATTATATAAGTTGAAAATATCCTGATGTGATTTTTATCATAATAATGTTTTTATAACTACAAGTGCCTTTTTGTCTGGCTTGAGCACCACCATCCATTCATCCATTTTCTACCGCTTGTCCCTTTTGAGCACTTGCCCCACAAACTGCCTGTGCCAGTGCCTGCATTCAAAATAAAAAGGTCAAGGAAGAAGGAGGTAAAATAGAAGCTGCGAATCTAAGTTTAAAAGTCGGCTGGCCATCCGTGCAAGCACACAGTCCTGACTGATAGGCAGCTGAAACGTGCTCTTTGATGCTTAGTCCTCTTTTCTAACGCTAAAACGACCTAAGGTAACCCACGGAGAGCATGCAGTAATGCCGCGACTTCAAGGAAGCACTTCTCCTTCTCGATGGAATTTCAGTGTTTTCCTTGCCACAGGCTGGCAGCCCTTTATAGTGTCGCTATGGTGCACATGACAGCCTACCTGCTGGAACAACAGGTGTAGGGAACCTTTCATGACATGTGAAATGAATACATAAACGTTACATTGATGTTGGCACTCTTGGTCTCAGCCCAGCATGAGCGTTTCCTAGCTAAAGTTGACGTTTGACACCTCCGCCCCGTTTCAAATCCCCCCCCCTGTCAGGCTCAACGGCGGAAAAGACTCCATTGAAGAAAAAAATATCCTCTTACGCGGGGAGAAAGTGCATTTCAGTGCTGAAGTTTTTTTTTTATTATGCGCAAAATTGTCAAATTGACTAGATGTGCATATTAGTATGGCCCATCTGTTCTCATCAATATTCAATGAGGATGATATGACTCACCAAAAAGGCTCGACACTTAGTCACTTTTTTTTAGGCTAGCGCAGGGGTCGGCAACCCAAAACGTTGAAAGAGCCATAGTGGACCAAAAATACAAAAAAAAACAAATCTGTCTGGAGCCGCAAAAAATTAAAAGCCGTATATAAGTCTTGTAATGAAGGCAACACAAAATGTAAGTGTCTATATTAGCTATAATAGCCTACTATCAAAATGACTGTATGTCGCAGGCTGAAGCAAATCTTCGTTGACAGAAATGTTGAAATGTAATATTTATTCTACACATTTTTACAACATTAGAAAACATTAGTAAATCAGAGGCTACTCAGGTGAGATAACTCCTGGAAATTACTGGCTTTTAATGGCCAAAGGTATAGATGTGAGTGTCCAAGTTAAAGGAAATGGCAGGCTGTCTTCTTTTAATAGATTTATTACAATCTTTGGCAAGCTAGGTAATGTTTGCTGTGGTCTGGAACAACATGGCACAACTATCTGAAATGCAGCCAATATTACATACAGATAAAGTGTCACGAGACATGAAAAACGAAATTATTTACATAGAGGCTAAAAGTAAAGGGTATTAAATGAGCTCAAATATACCTACAAATGAGGCATAATGATGCAACATGTACATACAGCTAGCCTAAATAGCATGTTGGCATTGATTAGCTTGCAGTCATGCACTGACCAAATATGCCTGATTAGCTCTCCAACAAGTCAATAACATCCACAAAGCGCACCTTCGGGCATTCACGCACAGCATAAAACTTTTGGTGGACAAAATGAGACAAAGAAGGAGTGGAAGATTTTACATGTAAACAAACTGTTGCGTCACAGTCCACACTATGGTGGGTTCAAGAACCCTCCGAAATTAGTAGAAGAAAACGATGATCAACAAATAGTCTCATCAGTGAAGCAAACACACAAACATATTAAACAGTGGGCTTTCTAACAATTGGGAAGGTTTGCGTCATGCTAAAACATAAAATATATGTTTCCCCCCATCTTTTTCCATTTGTAATCCTTTTTTTTTTAAAATGCTCCAGGGAGCCACTAGGGTGGCACTATAGAGTCGCGTGTTGCAGACCCCCGGTCTAGCACTTTAATTCAATATGATGGAAGAAAACGAGATGATAATGAAACACCTTTAATCATCAATACTGCCAGTGTTTCATTTGTCATTAGCTGTACACAGCAAATTATTTGCCACTCACCGATGTTTAGAATTTTGTTTCTAGAAAGGTCCTTAGGTTTAATAGTTATTTACTTATTTCTAGTCATTAACTTTATATCATGATCTTAATTTTAGCATGAATAATTAGGAAATTTTGTCTATTATAGTTTACAAATGTAACAATTGAGGAATTAACTATTCAAATAAGATATTTCTGTTTTCCCCCACATAGAAAATTGTGTTTACATTTAAGAATTGCAAGTTGAATAAAACTTATTTTTGTCTTAAAAGTCCTGCCAATTTATAGATGCACAGATCTTAATTTGGGATATCTTATCAGGTAAAATTAACTAGCTGCACGCTAGTCTTTTTATCTTATATTTTATTGGCGGTTTTTTGCAATGTATGTGTGCAGTTAGCATGAGTTTGTTGAAGGGGAATATTCTTGCTGGAGATAAATTGTCAACAGAATGCCATTTTCGCTGATGACACAAACTTGTTCTTTTCTCATAAAAACATGGAATTTACAGATGACAATAAATTAAAAACTTAATAAAGTCAGCATCTGGCTAAAGTGTAATAAATAATCCCTTAATATAAGTAAAAGTCATTATATAATCTGTTCTTTTAATAGAAGTCGTAAAAATAAGGACCCTGTCTCTATTAAGATCAACAGGATTATAGAAAGAGTGCAACATACACAATTCTTAGGCATTCACATTAATGAATTTAAAATATTTAAAAAACACATTGATGATGTGACAACAAAAACCATCAAAATATGTTGGCTTGTTTTACAAAACCCAAAACCAGTGAAGTTGGCACGTTATGTAAATGGTAAATAGAAACAGAATACAATGATTTGCTAATCCTATAATCAACCTATATTCAATTTAATAGACTGCAAAGACAAGATACTTAACATTCGAACTGGAAAACTTTGTTATTTTTTGCAAATATTAGCTCATTTAAAAAAAAGCTGGCACAAGTGGCAAAACAAACTGAGAAAGTTGAGGAATGCTCATCAAACACTTATTTGGAACATCCCACAGGTGAACAGGCTAATTGGGAACAGGTGGGTGCCATGATTGGGTATAAAAGCAGCTTCCATGAAATGCTCAGTCATTCACAAACAAGGATGGGGCGAGGGTCGCCACTTTGTGAACAGATGCGTGAGCAAATTGTCCAACAGTTTAAGAACAACAGTTCTCAACGAGCTATTGCAAGGAAGTTAGGGATTTCACCATCTACGGTCCGTAATATCATCAAAAGGTTTAGAGAATCTGGAGAAATCACTGCACGTAAGTAGCAAGGACGAAAACCAACGTGACCTTGGATTCCTCGGGCGGTACTGCATCAAAAAGCGACATCAGTGTGTAAAGGATATCACCACATGGGCTCAGGAACACTTCAGAAAACCACTGTCAGTAACTACAGTTTGTCGCTACATCTGTAAGTGCAAGTTAAAACTGTAATTTGCAAAGCGAAAGCCATTTGTCAACAACACCCAGAAACGCCGCCGGCTTCGCTGGGCCCGAGCTCATCTAAGATGGACTGATGCAAAGTGGAAAAGTGTTCTGTGGTCTGACGAGTCCACATTTCAAATTGTTTTTGGAAACTGTGGACGTCGTGTCCTCCGGACCAAAGAGGAAACGAACCATCGGGATTGTTATAGGCGCAAAGTTCAAAAGCCAGCATCTGTGATGGTATGGGGGTGTATTAGTGCCCAAGGCATGGGTAACTTACACATCTGTGAAGGCACCATTAACACTGAAAGGTACATACAGGTTTTGGAGCAACATATGTTGCCATCCAAGCAACGTCTTTTTCATGGATGCTGCTGCTTATTTCAGCAAGACATTGCCAAGCCACATTCTGCATGTGTTACAACAGCGTGGCTTCATAGTAAAAGAGTGTGGGTACTAGACTGGCCTGCCTGTAGTCCAGACCTGTCTCCCATTGAAAATGTGTGGCGCATTATGAAGCCTAAAATACCACAACGGAGGTTATTGTTATTATGATGATAAATATAATTATGATGTTATTACGTGCTGACATGCAACGTGTCCCTGGAGTACGAGAAGACGTACTCCAGCAACTAAGTTAAGTTGGCTAACAGCAAGTTAGCCAACTTAAGCTGTACATCAAGCAAGAATGGGAACAAATTCCACCTGAAAAGCTTCAAAAATCAGTCTCCTCAGTTCCCAAACATTTACTGAGTGTTGTTAAAAGGAAAGGCCATGTAACACAGTGGTGAAAATGCCCCTGTGCCAACTTATTTGCAATTAGTTTCTGCCATTAAAGTCTAAGTTAATGATTATTTGCAACAAAAAAAAAAAGTTTCTCAGTTCAAACATTCAATCAATCAATCAATCAATGTTTATTTATACAGCCCTAAATCACAAGTGTCTCAAAGGGCTGTACAAGCCACAACGACATCCTCGGTACAGAGCCCACATACGGGCAAGGAAAACTCACCCCAGTGGGACGTCAATGTGAATGACTATGAGAAACCTTGGAGAGGACCGCATATGTGGGTAAACCCCCCCCCCCTCCCCCCCTCTAGGGGAGACCGAAAGCAATGGATGTCGAGTGGGTCTGACATAATATTGTGAAAGTCCAACACATCAGCGAAAGTCCAGTCCATGGTGAGGCCAGCAGGAACCATCCCGAGCGGAGATGGGTCAGCAGCGTAGAGATGTCCCCATCCGATGAACAGGCTAGCGGTCCACCCCGGGTTGGGAGCAGAGTAGAAAAGAAAAGAAAAGAAACGGCAGATCAACTGGTCTAAAAAAAGGAGTCTATTTAAAGGCTAGAGTATACAAATGAGTTTTAAGATGAGACTTAAATGCTTCTACTGAGGTAGCATCTCTAACTTTTACCGGGAGGGCATTCCATAATATTGGAGCCCGAATAGAAAACGCTCTATAGCCCGCAGACTTTTTTTGGGCTCTGGGAATCACTAATAAGCCGGAGTTCTTTGAACGCAGATTTCTTGCCGGGACATATGGTACAATACAATCGGCGAGATAGGCTGGAGCTAAACCGTGTAGTATTTTATACGTAAGTAGTAAAACCTTAAAATCGCATCTTAGGTGCACAGGAAGCCAGTGCAAGTGAGCCAGTATAGGCGTAATATGATCAAACTTTCTTGTTTTTGTCAAAAGTCTAGCAGCCACATTTTGTACCATCTGTAATCTTTTAATGCTAGACATAGGGAGACCCGAAAATAAAACGTTACAGTAATCGAGACGAGATGTAACGAACGCATGGATAATGATCTCAGCATCGTTTGTGGACAAAATGGAACGAATTTTAGCGATATTACGGAGATGATAGAAGGCCGTTTTAGTAACACTCTTAATGTGTGACTCAAACGAGAGAGTTGGGTCGAAGATAATTCCTAGATTCTTTACCGAGTCGCCTTGTTTAATTGTTTGGTTGTCAAATGTTATGGTGGTATTATTAAATAGATGTCGGTGTTGAGCAGGACCGATAATCAGCATTTCCGTTTTCTTAGCGTTGAGTTGCAAAAAGTTAGCGGACATCCATTGTTTAATTTCATTAAGACACGCCTCCAGCTGACTACAATCCGCCGTGTTGGTCAGCTTTAGGGGCATGTAGAGTTGGGTGTCATCCGCATAACAGTGAAAGCTAACACCGTATTTGCGTATGATGTCACCTAGCGGCAGCATGTAAATACTAAAGAGTGCAGGGCCAAGAACCGAACCCTGGGGAACTCCGCACGTTACCTTAACATAGTCCGAGGTCACATTGTTATGGGAGACACACTGCATCCTGTCAGTAAGATAAGAGTTAAACCAAGACAAGGCTAAGTCTGACATCCCAATATGCGTTTTGATACGCTCTAATAAAATATTATGATCAACAGTATCGAAAGCGGCGCTAAGATCAAGAAGCAGCAACATAGATGACGCATCAGAATCCATCGTTAGCAATAGATCGTTAGTCATTTTTGCGAGGGCTGTCTCCGAAGAGTGATTTGCCCTGAAACCGGATTGAAAAGGTTCACAGAGATTGTTAGACGCTAAGTGTTCATTTAGCTGCTGTGCGACAATTTTTTTGAGGATTTTCGAGATAAACGGAAGGTGGGACACCGGCCGGTAGTTCACCATGAGGTCAGGATCGAGGTTAGGTCTTTTGAGTAGAGGATGAATAACCGCTTTTTTGAATGCTAGGGGAACAGTACCAGAGGAAAGTGATAAGTTTATAATATTTAACACTGATGGACCTAATAAAACAAAAAGCTCCTTGATAAGTTTCCCAGGAATTGGGTCAAGTAAACATGTTGTTTGTTTTGTCCCATTTACACATTTTAACAATTCCTCCAATGTTATTTCATCAAAGAGAGAGACACTATTTTGGAGGGCAATGTCCGTCGTATATACAGTCGTATCTGTGTTAATAGAACCCAGTTGTAGCTGGGATGCATTGTCTTTAATCTCTTTTCTAATGACTTCAATTTTCTTATTAAAGAAATTCATAAAGTCATCTGCTGAGTGGGTGGAGCTACTGGGAGGAGTCCCTTGTTGGGTTAGAAATGCTACTGTACTAAACAAAAAATTAGGATCATTTTTGTTGAGGTGGATGAGATTTGAGTAATATTTAGCTTTAGCTGAGGTAAGCATGCGTTTATAAGTTATTAAACTATCACTCCATGCTTGATGGAAAACCTCAAGTTTAGTCGCACGCCATTTGCGTTCCAGCTTTCTACATGATAATTTCTGGGCTTTAGTTTCTTCTGTAAACCATGGGGTACGCTTTTTAGGGGCCCTTTTTAGCTTTAGCGGTGCTACACTATCAATGGTGTCGCGCAGGGCGTCGTTAAAGTTGTTAGTGAGGCTGCTATAGTAGTTATTATTATTATTATTAGTTTGTTGACAATGAGTCAGAACTTCGAATTTTATAAGGTAATGATCGAACATTACTTTAGTGTACGGAAGTATCGTAACTTTGGAGGTGGTGACACCCCTGACAAGCACTAGATCTATCGTATTACCGATGCGATGCGTGGGTTCATTTATTATTTGTGTAAGACCACAGCTATCAATTATAGTCTGGAGCGCCACGCATGGAGGGTCCGATGGGGTATTCATATGGATGTTAAAGTCTCCCATTATGATTATATTAAACATTAAATATCTTGTCTTTGCAGTCTATTTAATTGAATATAAGTTGAAAAGGATTTGCAAATCATTGTATTCTGTTTTTATTTATAATTTACACAACCTGCCAACTTCACTGGTTTTGGGTTTTGTAGATAAATTACAAACCCTTCAAAAGAAAGTAATACGAGGCACAACATGGTGGGACTTAAATGCTCACTCAAACCCACTCTCACAAGATGAAGCTTCTGAAACTCACCCAAGTAACTTTCTACATAGCGCATGTTTGATGTATAACGTGGTATATAAGTGACTCTGTGAGCTCATCCCTATCACCTCTTCCACACATAGACACAACACTAGAAGAAAACATAGGGTGAAGGGCAAACGCTGTAAACTCAAAGGCACGAGCTTCAGTATAACGTGTAAAGGCCCAAATATCTGGAATGAACTTGACAGTCCAATCACACAATCTACTTCATTGAGAACATTTTTTAAACTTTTGAAACATGAATTATTGCTACATTATACCATACCATGAACCCCGAAAGATGAAAAACAATACCAATCACACAAAGCAAGAGATGTTGTGTTTATTGTGACATTTATTAATGAACATCTAATATTGTAGTATGCATAATGAAATAGATATGCTTATTACTGGCAAATTACAATGTGCGAGACTAACTCAAGAGTAACTGTAAGGATGTGTGAATGTATGAAAACTTTAGGAAATGGTTTAGGATGTAAGCATTTTGAAAATGTTAATGTTGTCACGGCCCGAGCGCACCTCAGTGCGCATTCATGTGTGCGCTGCGCTGAGTCTGTGGGCTATAGAGTGTTTTCTATTCAGGCTCCAGTACTCTGGAATGCTCTCCCGGTGACAGTTAGAGATGCTACCTCAGTAGAAGCATTTAAAGGCTTACTGAAACCCACTACTACCGACCACGCAGTCTGATAGTTTATATATCAATGATGAAATCTTAACATTGCAACACATGCCAATACGGCCGGGTTAACTTATAAAGTGCAATTTTAAATTTCCCGCTAAACTTCCGGTTGAAAACGTCTGTGTATGATGACGTATGCGCGTGACGTCAATCGTTGAAACGGAAGTATTCGGAGCCCATTGAATCCAATACAAAAAGCTCTGTTTTCATCTCAAAATTCCACAGTATTCTGGACATCTGCGTTGGTGAATCTTTTGCAATTTGTTTAATGAACAATGAAGACTGCAAAGAAGAAAGTTGTAAGTGGGATCGGTGTATTAACGGCTGGCTGCAGCAACACAACCAGGAGGACTTTGAGATGGATAGCAGACGCGCTAGCCGCCGACCTCACCTTGACTTCCTCCGTCTCTGGGCCGCCGACCGCATCGGTGATCGGGTGAAGTCCTTCGTCGTACCGTCGATCGCTGGAACGCAGGTGAGCACGGGTCGTGATGAGCAGATGAGAGCTGGCGTAGGTGCAGAGCTAATGTTTTTAGCATAGCTCTGTCGAGGTTCCGTAGCTAAGTTAGCTTCAATGGCGTCGTTAGCAACAGCTTCGCCAAGCTGGAAAGCATTAACCGTGTAGTTACATGTCCAGAGTTTGGTAGTATTGTTGATCCTCTGTCTATCCTTCCAGTCAGGGGCTTATTTGTTTTGTTTCTATATGCAGTTAAGCCCGATGCTATCACGTTAGCTCAGTAGCTAAAGTGCTTCACCGATGTATTGTCGTGGAGATTAAAGTCACTGTGAATGTCCATTTCACGTTCTCGACTCTCATTTTCAAGAGCATATAGTATCCGAGGTGGTTTAAAATACAAATCCGTGATCCACAACAGAAAAAGGAGAAAGTGTGGAATCCAATGAACACTTGTACATAAGTTACGGTCAGAGCGAAAAAAGATACGTCCTGCACTGCACTGTAATCCTTCACTCTAACGTTCCTCATCCACGAATCTTTCATCCTGGCTCAAATTAATGGGGTAATCGTCGCTTTCTCGGCCCGAATCTCTCTCGCTGCATTGTAAACAATAGGGAAATGTGAGCAGCCCTTCCTCCTCTGACGTCACGCTACTTCCGGTATAGGCAAGGCTTTTTAATCGTCGTTGTTCTCTACTAAATCCTTTCAGCAAAAATATGGCAATATCGCGAAATTATCAAGTATGACACATAGAATGGATCTGCTATCCCCGTTTAAATTTAAAAAAATCATTTCAGTAGGCCTTTAAGTCCCATCTTAAAACTCATTTGTATACTCTAGTCTTTAAATAGACCCCTCTTTTAGACCAGCTGATCTGCCGTCTCTTTTCTGCTGTGCCCCCCTCTCTTGCGTGGAGAGGGTATTAGGTGACCACAGATGAGGGGCTAGCTGTTCAAAGTCAGGACCCGGGGTGGACCACTCATCTGTGCATCAGTCGGGGACGTCTCTGCGCTGCTGACTTGTCTCCACTCAAGATGATCCCCTGCTGGACCCACTATGGACTGGACTCTCACACTATTAACTAGATCCACTATGGACTGGACTCTCACACTATTGACTAGATCCACTCGACGTCCATTGCACCGGTCGCCCAGGGGGCGGGGGGTCCCCACATCTGCGGTCCCCTCCAAGTTTTCCTCATTGTATCCCATTGAGTTTTTTTTTTTTTTGCCCTGATGTGGGATCTGAGCCGAGGATGTCGTTGTGGCTTGTGCAGCCCTTTGAGACACTTGTGATTTAGGGCTATATAAATAAACTTTGATTGATTGATTGATTTAAAGGTACATCATCCATTATAACAAAATACATGTATTCACAATCAAATGTCAATAATCAAATATTTCAAAGTAAAGAATTAAATAATCAGAACAGATTTAACAACCGAACTCATTCAACCCGTTATAACAACAGAATCTCCTCATCAAAATAATCACCTCAGTAGATGCTTGGTGATGCATGGAGACCTGAGCTCCAGAGAACCTCCTCCGGCAGTGACAGACAGCAGACTGTCAGAAAAATGGCATTTTTCCACTTAAATAGCCCGTAGCCCCTCTCACTAGCTGGGACCAATTTGACGGGGGGATTAAGAATGCTGTTCTTTTGTAAAATACACCATAAAAAAAACAACATCACAAGTCAAACAATATTCACATAGTACTTTTGAGTTTGTAGATCAGTTCATAAGGGACAGTGTTATATTAATGGTCATACATTGAATTGCAGTAAATATTGCATATTGCTAGTTTATCTCTGTTGTCCGATAGTAAGACAGTTACAGTAACAGGATTGTTTTAGAATGCAACAAAATATTTTCTCAAAATGCTCATACAACATAAGTAACATAAATTACTTTGAAATGCAAAAACAAAACAAAAAATACATATATACATATGCGTGTATATAATAACTCCGAGCACCCACTGGCAGCAATATAGATCGGCGCCAACGTTCCCTCTAAGGTGCGCGCCTGCGCAACTGCGCACTGCTCAAGCGTACTCTGCGCACAGCAAATATATGCCGCGCACCAAATCAAATCTCATCTGAATTCTAAACAAAATAAACACATTTATTCTGTATAATTTTGCAATGCAACTCCGAGTGACAGTGACAACAAGCGGCCCTAACGGTGTTCGTCAACACTGTTCAATTATTGTAACGTCGATGCTTCGAGGACAGGAATTATATCGATCACTTTATTGAGCAAAACTGTTTATATTCGGCCATAACCACACCAAAAACATGAGTAAAAAACTTCTATCTCGAAAAACTAGTCATTTTCTGCCATACAAACCAGGCCAAAACCAACTTGTCATCTGTCACCAACACGCATAGAAACTAAGCCACTGGTGCCTTTACGGCCACACAAAAAGTCGGACAACTCAAACACCACACAAAGTTACACTATGACTCCTCAGTCATATGTGTGCTTATTCTACTGTCATTTATTATTAATGTTAATTTATTGATATTAATCATGAAATGCTGTTACTAGAGAAAGTACAGGAATGCACACTTCATCCTATGCTTACATTTCATTGTGCAACATGAGGATGTTTAAGGGGAACTAAATGTGATCTCTGTAAGGGGTACAAATGATTTCCAAAGCAGGGCCCCCACCCAGACATATTGTACAATACTAATCCATAGCTTATGAAAAACAAGATTTATTTTATTTTCATTACAAGTGGGCCAAATCACTATTAGAAAATAATCTCATGAAAAAGACTCCTGTCATTTGAGTGTTTTTATAAAAGATTGGTTTGAGACAGGTGTGCTGCTGGTATTGCCACGTGTGATGTTGCTCACATGTGCTCCACTGAATGCTCAGGGAGTTTTTGTGTTTGCTCACACACATCAACAATTACGGGGAACATTGATCGGCGCCTATGCTTCCAACAAAGACTGAACGGTTATCTTTCTGTATAATAATGATATCATCATCCATGAACCAGCAAGTGGCCAACGAACTCTTTGTGATTTTTCTGCTGATGGAACCGTCCTGCTTTCCCCAGAATATTCATCCAAGTTTTCTACGTTCACCCAGCAAAATTGTATGGCTATATAATATATTCATATACAATAACATGCATCTAATGCCACTTACCGATGTAATGGTTCCACTCGGAGTCCAGATCGGCTTGATTGGCCAGGCAGCCCTTCATTACATTGAGGCAGTAGTTCTTGCAGGGCTTAATGGCCGGCATGCCTTGACACAAGTGGCAATACGACATCTTTGTCATCGCTCGCATGCACGCCGGAGTGCTGCTCACCTGCGAGAGCACACAAAGTGAAAACACGCTTACGTCACTTCATTTGTTTCGGTTTTTAAAATAATTACAACATTGCCAAAGTGAATTCTAACATTTGGAATGGTAAGACTTTAATCATGCTACATGATGACAATAACTGAGCTTCTTAATTGCAAAATAAAGAAAATAACTTTGTGAGCGTCTAGAACAGGGGTCGGCAACCCAAAACGATGAAAGAGCCATAATAGACCAAAAATACAAAAAACATATCTGTCTGGAGCCGCAAAAATTTAAAAGCCGTATATAAGTGTTATTATGAAGGCAACACATGATGTAAGTGTCTATATTAGCTATAATAGCCTATTATCAAAATGACTTTAAAAGTTTTATATAAGTGTTATAATGAAGGCGACACATGATGTAAGTGTCTATATTAGCTATAATAGCCTACTATCAAAATGACTTTAAGAGTCTTGTATAAGTGTTATAATGAAGGCAACACATGATGTAAGTGTCTATATTAGCAAAAATAGCCTACTATCAAAATGACTTTAAGAGTCTTATATAAGTATTATAATGAAGGCAACACTGATGTAAGTGTCTATATTAGCAAAAATAGCCTACTGTCAAAATGACTTTAAGAGTCTTATATCAGTGTTATAATGAAGGCAACACATGATTTAAGTGTCTATATTAGCTATAGTAGACTACTATCAAAATGACTTTAAGATTAAAGATTAAAGATTAAAGTACCAATGATTGTCACACACACACTAGATGTGGTGAAATTTGTCCTCTGCATTTGTCCCATCCCCTTGGGGAGCAGTGGGCAGCAGCGGCGCCGCGCCCGGGAATCATTCTGGTGATTTAACCCCCAAATCCAACCCTTTGTTGCTGAGTGCCAAGCAGGGAGGTTATGGGTCCCATTTTTATAGTCTTTGGTATGACTCGGCTGGGATTTGAACTCCAACCTACCGATCTCAGGGCGGTTAAGAGTCTTATATCAGTGTTATAATGAAGGCAACACATGGTGTAAGTGTCTATAATAGCTATGATAGCCTACTATCAAAATGACTTTAAGAGTCTTATATGAGTGTTATAATGAAGGCAACACATGATGTAAGTGTCTATATTAGCTATATTAGCCTACTATCAAAATGACTTTAAGAGTCTTATATGAGTGTTATAATGAAGGCAACACATGATGTAAGTGTCTATATTAGCAAAAATAGCCTACTATCAAAATGACTTTAAGAGTCTTATATAAGTGTTAAAATGAAGGCAACACATGATGTAAGTGTCTATATTAGCTATAGTGGCCTACTACCAAAATTCCTTTAAGAGTCTTATATCAGTGTCATAATGAAGGCAACACATGATGTAAGTGTCTATATTAGCTATAACAGCATACTATCAAAATGACTTTGAGAGTTTTATATAAGTGTTATAATGAAGGCAACACATGATGTAAGTGTCTATACTAGCTATAATAGCCTACTATCAAAATGACTTTAAAAGTATTGTATAAGTGTTATAATGAAGGCAACACATGATGTAAGTGTCTATATTAGCTATAATAGCCTACTATCAAAATGGCTATGTGTCGCAGGCTGAAGCAAATCTTCGTTGACAGAGATGTTGAAATGTAATATTTCTACACATTTTTACAACATTAGAAAACTTTTCTGTCTTGCCTCTGGTGAGCGCGGTCGCATGATTCTCCGCTCCCTCCTTTCCCAGCTTGCTCTCTTCGTTTTCTGTCTTGTCTGAACATGGAGGTTTTTTCCCACTCCAGACTAGGCCCCCTTAAGAGCCCAGTCTAGATTGTATTTTTTTACTCATCTTTTTCCCCAGCGTTACCTTTTTCCCATCTTTTACGGGGCGCCTTAAAATGGCGACCCATCAGCGTTCCTGTTCTGTAACGCTGTACACTGTTTGTTTTGTCTAATCTTGAACGGGTTTGTACTGAAAACAAAGTTTCGTTGTACTTGTGCAATGACAATAAACACTGAATCTGAATATCTGAATCTGAAATATTAGTAAGTCAGAGGATACTCAGAAGGTGAGATAACTCCTGGAAATCACTGGCTTCTAATGGCCAAAGGTATACAAACCCTGTTTCCATATGAGTTGGGAAATTGTGTTAGATATAAATATAAACGGAATACAATGATTTGCAAATCCTTTTCAACCCATATTCAATTGAATGCACTACAAAGACAAGATATTTGATGTTTAAACTCATAAACTTTATTTTTTTTTTGCAAATAATAATTAACTTAGAATTTCATGGCTGCAACACGTGACAAAGTAGTTGGGAAAGGGCATGTTCACCACTGTGTTACATGGCCTTTCCTTTTAACAACACTTAGTAAACGTTTGGGAACTGAGGAGACACATTTTTTAAGCTTCTCAGGTGGAATTCTTTCCCATTCTTGCTTGATGTACAGCTTAAGTTGTTCAACAGTCCGGAGGTCTCCCTTGTGGTATTTTAGCCTTCATAATACGCCACACAGTTTCAATGGGAGACAGGTCTGGACTACAGGCAGGCCAGTCTAGTACCCGCACTCTTTTACTATGAAGCCACGTTGATGTAACACATGGCTTGGCATTGTCTTGCTGAAATAAGCAGGGGCGTCCATGGTAACGTTGCTTGGATGGCAACATATGTTGCTACAAAACCTGTATGTACCTTTCAGCATTAATGGCGCCTTCACAGATGTGTAAGTTACCCATGTCTTGGGCACTAATACACCCCCATACCATCACAGATGCTGGCTTTTCAACTTTGCGCCTATAACAGTCCGGATGGTTCTTTACCTCTTTAGTGCGGAGGACACGACGTCCACAGTTTCCAAAAACAATTTGAAATGTGGACTCGTCAGACCACAGAACACTTTTCCACTTTTTATCAGTCCATCTTAGATGAGCTCAGGCCCAGCGAAGCCGTCTGCGTTTCTGGGTGTTGTTGATAAACGATTTTCGCCTTGCATAGGAGAGTTTTAACTTGCATTTACAGATGTAGCAACCAACTGTAGTTACTGACAGTGGGTTTATGAAGTGTTCCTGAGCCATGTGGTGATATCCTTTACACACTGATGTCGCTGGTTGATGCAGTACAGCCTGAGGGATCGAAGGTCACGGGCTTAGCTGCTTACGTGCAGTGATTTCTCCAGATTCTCTGAACCCTTTGATGATATTACGGACCGTAGATGGTGAAATCCCTAAATTCCTTGCAATAGCTGGTTGAGAAAGGTTTTTCTTAAACTGTTCAACAATTTGCTCACGTATTTGTTGACAAAGTGGTGACACTCGCCCCATCCTTGTTTGTGAATGACTGAGCATTTCATGGAATCTACTTGTATACCCAATCATGGCACCCACCTGTTCCCAATTTGCCTGTTCACCTGTGGGATGTTCCAAATAAGTGTTTGATGAGCATTCCTCAACTTGATCAGTATTTATTGCCACCTTACCCAACTTCTTTGTCACGTGTTGCTGGCATCAAATTCTAAAGTTAATGATTAATTACAAAAACAGTTTTTTTCATCAGTTTGAACATCAAATATGTTGTCTTTGCAGCATATTCAACTGAATATGGGTTGAAAATGATTTGCAAATCATTGTATTCAGTTTATATTTACATCTAACACAATTTCCCAACTCATTTGGAAACGGGGTTTGTAGATGTGTGTGTCCAAGTTAAAGGAAAAAACTCCAAAATACCTTATAATATTGATTGCGCTATTCAGCTGTCGGTGTGGAACTCATGTGTTGCACTTGCTGTATGTTTGTTTACAATGAATTCATCAGCGGTGTCACTGCTGACTCGGCAGTTTTCTCCCTACCACTATTGCACGATTACTTTAATATTGGTTCTGTTGCTGCAGTCGTGCAGTATACTTGTTAATACATGAGGTCAAAGAGAGCTACTTTTTTTTTACTTTCTCATTTATTTAAAATCTTTAATAAAGTTTATTTTTTAATTTTTTAAGTTCTATCATAATGAGCTAATATACAGTATATTCGGCAAATAACACCTTCACTCCAATTACAGCTTGCGTCCCAGTAGGGTTGTACGGTATACCGGTATTAGTATAGTACCGCAATACTAATGAATCCTTTTCGGTACTATACCGCCTCTGAAAAGAACCGGTCCTCTACCCCGTTGCCGTCACGTCGTGTCATTGCTGTTTTACGAGCAGAGGAGCATGTTCGGCAGCGCACAATCACGAAGTACTTACAAGCAGACACAGTGTGTAGACAGAAAAGGTAGAACAGACGCATTTTGGCTTGAAGAATAACAATAAAGGTAAAGTTATAACACTGAAACGCCCTCAGGAAGAGGTGCTTTAAAACATGGATAGCTAGCTAGCGGCTAACGTCCACGCACCGTCGGCAGTGTTTTAGCGACTTATAAATCACTAATCCTGGTCTCCATGGCGACAAATAAAGTAAGTTTCTTACAAGTATCATCCCTGCAGGATGAGGAATAGCTAAACATGCTTCACTACACACCGTAGCTCACCGGCATTAAAATGTAAAAAAACGCCATTGGTGGATCTACACCTAACATCCACTGTAATGATATCAAGTACAGGCATGTATCTAATCGATACTAGTATGATTACGTCGATATTTTTTGGCATCACATCTTCTTTCGTTTTTTAACATTCATTTTATGTTTATAAACTCAGAAAATATGTCCCTGGACACATGAATATGACCAATGTATGATCCTGTAACTACTTGGTATCGGATTTATACCCAAATTTGTGGAATCATCCAAAACTAATGTAAAGTATCAAAAAACAGAAGAATAAGTGGTTATTACATTTTAACAGAAGTGTGGATAGAACAATGTTAAAAGAGAAAGTAAGCAGATATTAACAGTAAATGAACAAGTAGATTAATAATTAATTTTTTACCACTTGTCCTTAAAAATTTTGACAAAATAATAGAATGGAAAATGACACAATATGTTACTGCATATGTCAGCAGACTATTTAGGAGCCTTTGTTTGTTTACTTACTAATAAAATACAAGTTGTTTAGTATGTTCACTATTTTATTTAAGGACTGAATTGCAATAAGAAACATATGTTTAATCCACCCTAAGATTTTTTGTTAAAATAAAACCAATAGTGCAATTTTTTTGTATTCCCCTTTAATTAGAAAAGTACCGGAAAGTACCGAAATACATTTTGGTACCTGTACCAAAATATTGGTATCGGGACAACACTACTTTCAAGTGACGTTTTGTCTTTTTTGCGGTAAATAAAGGACCGAGCTATAATTGAATTCTAGTTTCATAGCCTGCAATCTATTTCTACACTTATAAGAACGGTAAAATGTTCCTTCAGCAGAGCTTTTTTAACGGCACCGGCTTGATTGTGGAACTGATTAATTTACTTTACAGTACTTTGGACGTCAACTCTTATTCCCAGGCTATGCTCACTGGTTCCAGCTGAGTGGAGCTGCCTCATGCCGCAGACACAAGATTGTCTCTGCCTACCGACAACCACCTGCTCCTGGAGTAAAAACACGTGTTACCCGTGGGCCCGCTCTTCACAATAAACGAGAAGATGAGCTCCCCTCGCTCCTCCCAGCTTGTCGTATATCATAAGGATGAATTAGACAAAGCCACCAAGCGCTCAGACGACTCTTTCACACACACACACACACACACACACACACACACACACACACACACACACACACACACACACACACACACACACACACACACACACACACACACACACACACACACACACACACACACACACACACACACACACACACACATTATTGTATTTGTTACCTTCTAGAGGCCTCCGAAAAATGCCTGCCTCTTTAGGACCACCCTTTCTAGATATATAAAGATTTGTATTTACAACATTAATAATATATACATACTATGCAAATATAAAAAGCTTGTTGTGAAAAATGAGTTGGAATTTCTCAAGAAAAAGGTCACAATTTCACAAGAAAAACTTGGAATTTTGGCAGTATTATACTAAAAGTCGTAATTTTACTCAACCCAAGTCAAAATTTTACAAAAAAAACTGAACATTTGCGCAATATTATGATGAAAGTTGGAATTGTACTCAATAACAGTCGCAATTTTACCAGAAAAGCTTAACATTTTGGCAATTTTAAGAAAAGAGTCATAATCTTACTCGACAAAAGTCACAAGTAAAAAATTTCAAATGTTGGCAATATTATATTAATAAATGGAATTTTACTTGGCAAAATTATGACAAAAGTCACCATTGTACTCCAAAAATGTCACTATTTTACAAGAACAACAAAAGAAATTTGCAATATTGTGATACAAGTCAGATAGTATAGATTGTATATGACAAATGGCACCATTTTGCATTAAAAAGTAATCATTTTACATAAAGTAATGATTTTATGAGAAAATATTGTGATACAAGTCAGATAGTATAGATTGTATATGACAAATGACACCATTTTGCATTAAAAGTAATCATTTTACATAAAGTAATGATTTTATGAGAAAATATTGCAATATTACAGAAACAGAAAAGATATGAGAAATTGGTGTAAATCGTTTTGGCTTGTGCAGCCCTTTGAGACACTTGTGATTTAGGGCTATATAAGTTAAACATTGATTGATTGATTGAAATTGTTCCCAATTTGATAAGAAAAAAGTCGACACATTGTGAGAAAAAGACTGCTTTTAGTTAATTTATTTTGGGGGGAATTTTATATATATATATATATATATATATATATATATATATGTATGTATATTTGTGTGTGTGTGTGTGTGTGTGTGTGTGTGTGTGTGTGTGTGTGTGTGTACATAGAGATGTACTGTACTAACTTGTAGTAAATAATGAAGATTAAAAACCAATTACAAACAAAAAATTCCCCCCAAAATAAATTAACTAAAACCAGTCTTTTTCTCACGTGTCGACTTTTTTTCTTATAAAATTGGGAACAATGTATATATATATATGTATATATATATATATATATATATATATATATATATATATATGTATATATATGTATATATATATATATATATATATATATATATATATATATATATATATATATATATATATATATATATATATATATATGTATGTATATACATATATATATATATATATATATATATATATATATATATATATATATATATATATATATATATACATATATATATGTATATACATACATATATATATATATATATATATATATATATATATATATATATATATATATATATATATATATATATATATATATGTGTGTGTGTGTGTGTGTGTGTGTGTGTGTGTGTGTGTGTGTGTGTGTGTGTGTGTGTGTGTGTGTGTGTGTGTTTTGTTTTGTTTTTTAACCAATTTAGGCCAAAGGGGGCGCATTTCAATTTCTTACACACACTTGTTATTACATATTTTGGCCAGAGGGGGAGCACTTCAATTTTTTACACACATTTGTTATTTCATATATTGACCATAGGGGGAGCACTTTTAAAATCGACACACAGTTAATTTGAAATATCCCTCCTTTTTGGGACCACCCTAATTTTGAAAGATTTCACCACCAGGGGTGCAAATGAAACATTCTCTTTAGATGCAATGGTTTTCCGTATTGGGACCATGATTTATGTCCTAACTTGTTCACCGCTCCTCATAAGGAAGGTACTTTTCCTTGTTGATGTCTCAAGAAGGGTAGAAATACAAGAACACACACACACACACACACACACACACACACACACACACACACACACACACACACACACACACACTCATACATAAATCTAATCTCTGACGGCGTCGACACCCCAGGAAGCATCCGAAAGTGTTGCAGGGAATTTCTGCTGCCCACAAAGAGGGAGGGGATGTTGGGAGATATTTGCAAAGTGGCCTTTTGGTCTTCTCCGTGCTCCTCCGAGTAGCACTGTGACTCACTCACAGGTGTTGTTGGAGTGGTGGATATTGAGTGATGGCCATGTTGGACCTCAGCCCACCGCTGTGTGAGTGCAATATGGTTCGAACAAGTCACACATGCAGCTGCATGTGCACATTGGACAGTAGATCGGAAAAAATTGCAGATTGTATATTTTCACAAAACAAAATGGGACCTCAGTTCATAAAGCATCAAAGGATTATCGTATTTTTCTGACTTTTTTACTACGCTTCGTAACCTGCGGCTTATTAAACGGTGCAGCTAATATATGTATTTTTCTTTGCTAACGGCCAATAACACATACTTTAAAAAGGTGTGGTAGTGTGTGTGCTACGGCGCCACCTTTTGGATGAGTTCGCTCAATTCTGCTCAGTGGCTTTGTGGTTAGAGTGTCCGCCCTGAGACTGGAAGGTTGTGAAATCAAACCCCGGCCGAGTCATACCAAAGACTGTAAAAATGGGACCCTTTGCCTCCCTGCTTGGCACTCAGCATCAAGGGTTGGAATTGGGGGTCCGTTTAGCTGATTGGAGAGCTAACTTGAGCAGCAATTGGGTTCATGACGATGACTTCTGTTTTGTTGGATCAGCCGTTTTACAGACACTTTTTGGAAACAATTAAGGTATGTAAATAAACATTTACAAAATATTTCATATATTATATATATATATATACAGTATCTGCGGCTGATAGTCCGGTGTGGCTAATATAATGTAGGTAAAAATATTCATTTATTAAAAATTTGGTGGTTGCGGCTTAAATACCGGTGCGCTCTAAAGTATGGTAACTTTTTGGGGAGCATTTTGCAACACTCATTCCAAAAAGAGGGCGACCTCAACAAGTTAGGAGAAGAAGAAGAGGGGGAGAATAATAGACACAAGAGGTAACGGTTGTGTTTTCTATGTTTTATGGTGGTTAACTTAATTTTGCACTTGTGTTACAATTAACGATATGTAACTTGACCCACCGTTGCATTAGATGTAATACCATGTGTTTTATTGTTTAGTAGTTGTTTAGTAGTTAACTTAGTAGTTGCCTATACTTATATTCATGCGCCAGCCAATTAATGAAGGTGTTCAATATAGGGTTGTACTGTATTAGTATAGTACCGCGATACTAATGAGTCATATTGGTACTATACCGCCTCTAGAAAGTACCGGGGTGGATGTACAGTCCGCTGTAATGATAACAAGTACAGGAGCGTATTTAGTCGATACTACTATGATTACATCGATATTTTTTAGCGTCACAAAATCTTTTATCGTTTAAAAAAAAATTATATTATGTTTATAAACTCAGGAAATATGTCCCTGGACACATGAGGACTTTGAATATGTTCAGTGTACGATCCTGTAACGACTTGGTATCAGATTGATACCTAAATTTGTGGTATCAACCAAAACTAATGTAACGCATCCAAACAACAGAAGAATAAGTGATTATTACATTTTAACAGAAGTATAGATAGAACATGTTCAAACAGAAAATAACCAGATATTAACAGTTAATAAAGAAGTAGATTAATAATTCATTTTCTACCACTTGTCCTTAATATTTACAAAACAATAGAATGGAAAATGACACAATATGTTACTGCATATGTCAGCAGCTAAATTAGGAGCCTTTGTTTGTTTACGTACTAATAAAAGACAAGTTGTCTAGTATGTTCACTATTTTGTTTAAGGAAAAACTTGCAATAAGAAACATATGTTTAATGTACCGTGAAATTTTTTGTTAAAATAAAACCAATAATGCAATTTTTTGTGGTCCCCTTTATTTAAAAAAGTATCGGAAAGTATCGAAATACATTTATAATAGTTCATTACATTCCATTTTTCCCAATTTGTCATTAATTTTATCCATCCAAATCAAGGTTTTCTGGTCATTTCCCGTCTACTTCCTTTGGTATTGTTTATTTGTATTGTTTTACATGCATTTCTCCATAGTAATGAGCTAAGATATCTAACTCCATCAGACATAAATTTGTGTGGGGTGCCTCAAGGCTCTATCCTCGGTCCACTTCAGTATACTGTTGCTTTATAGCTCTGAAAACAAAGATTTTTGCTTCAAGATTCTACATTTTAGACTTAAACAAAAACACACATAAGACACAAAAAGAAACAGTCCATTCACGTTCAATAAAAAATAATTAAAAAAAAAAAAAATTTTCCCTAATTTACAGCATTTCTTTCTCAGCTTAGCTCAACAATATTCCGGTTACTGTTATGATTAATGATTTGCATTTGAGTGCTAACCAGACAGGCAGCTACACTTTGAAACTATCCCTGACTTATTGTCGGTTTCAAGCAACAAAATCTGGCTCTTAGTTTACAAAGCACTCACTGTTCTGGCTCCCTTAATTCCACCATCACGTCCCTTGCCCGAAGGGGGAATCCTCTATGTTCTTTGAGAAAGGACACAGTGTATAAATTATAGAACAGCTATACCCGCTGATGTTAGACGTTGCTTTTTGAAACTACATTTATTCTGGTGTGTTGGTAAACACTTTCTATGTGATTTGCAATCAGATGCAACATTAGAATATACATTGTTGAGTCATATAAAGAAAGATTGATTGATTGGATGTTGTATAATACATTTGATACATAGTACATGTACTAGCACTCAGAAGAAGTCAAAGTCTCAGTACTAACAATCTGATACTATCAACATGATACTGTAGTCCAATAACATCAGATGAATAATTATGCATGAGATTTTGTTTCTAGTATCCCAGAATAGTATCATGTGTATCAAAAGACACAAGCACCTGATCATGTATATCCTGATGGAAATAAATATAAACCACATTTCCACCGATTAGTAAAGTTTAGTTTAGCTCGTCATGGTACCCTTTGGAAGGTACCGTATTCAGGTACCATATTCATTCATTGGCCCACAGCCAATGAATGGTCTATTTTTGATATATAGGGCGCATTAAAGGAGTCATATTATTAAAAAAATTCTAAATGTAAAACACTTCCTTGTGGTCTACATAACATGTAATGGTGGTTCTTTGGTCAAAATGTTGCATAGATGATGTTTTACAGATCATCTTCAAGTCGCTTTCTGACAGTCGCTTCTGGATGTGTCGTTTTGTGGGCGGTCTTATTTACGTGGCTCACCTTCGGCAGCGTCTTCTCCCCGTCATCTTTGTTGTAGCGGTGTAGCGTGCAAGGACGGGAGTGGAAGAAGTGTCAAAAGTTTGAGCTAACTGTTTTAATGACATTCAGACTTTACTTAAATTAATAACGGAGAAACATCTCCTCATTCGGAAACAACAACACAGGAAATGTGTCCCGTGAAAAAACGTCCGACCGGAACTCTCAAATAACTAAAGTTCCTTGGGTGAAAAAAATAAACTCACTACACCGGTATGTTTTAGCGCTTTCATGGCGAGTTTACTGACAGATATAAGTAAGAACTTTACACTACTTTACATTAGAAATGGCAACAGCGGAAGATGAATGTCCCATAACAAGAAGATAGAGAAAAAGAAGAAGCTTATCGACTACGGTGTCGTCATGGACTACAAAGGCGGACGTGAGCAATTTTTCAGGATTTATGCAGATCGAAAATATCAATGTTTATTTTTTTTATTTTTTTTTAAATTTTATTACAAATACAGAAATACAGATCAGCAGGTACCAGAAGACAAGAAAAGTTGCTTTTGCATAATATTGCTAAACAAATCGCTAGATAATATGCCTTACCTTATACACACACCATAATAATACTCCTATGTTGAAGCACATCAAGCGATGTGGCTTCATAGCTTACCAAAGTCGTACTAAAACATTTTGATAGATTTTTGAGCGCCGTGTGTAATGTTCTATATTTTCAATGGAACATATAAATGTTGGTGTTTACTTGAGTCATATTGCCATCAAAGTGGAGCCTACACTTCTCTCTTATGTTTGACTGCCATCTACTGGTCACACATATCATTACAACATGTACCAAATCAAAAAGCTTCGAGGTGGGTAAGCTCAACCAAACTTATTCCTTACATTAGGCGCACCGGGTTATAAGGCGCACTGTCGAGTTTTGAGGAAAAAAAAAACATTTAAGTGAGCCTTATCGTCCGGAAAATATGGTAACCTATGTTTACATGTTCAAATTTATTTTAAATTTGAACGAGCATCAATTAGCGTGCACTGGAACACATTGAAAAAGAAGCCGTGATTTAGCCTGGTGCCCCTTTTTCTTTAATCTTACTCTGCATATGATGAGAACCGCAAACAGTCCTGAGGTGATATGGTATATAAGCAAGACCAGCATTAAAGTAGCTTTACATCAAACAGAATATTAAAGGGGTATGCACAGCTTAATTATTGCTGCTAGATAGTATGGGGAAGAAAGCATTGACCATCTCTTAGATTATCTTCTTAGTCGTATAGAAATTTTTGTAAGCTACACTATATGCCAAAAGTATTTGGCCACCCATCCAAATGATCAAAATCAGGTGTCCTAATCATTTGGCCCGGCCACAGGTGTATAAAATCAAGCACTTAGGCATGGAGACTGTTTCTACAAACATTTGTGAAAGAATGGGCCGCTCTCAGGAGCTCAGTGATTTCCAGTGTGGAACTGTCATAGGATGCCACCTGTGCAACAAATCCAGTCGTGAAATTTCCTCGCTCTTAAATTTTCCAAAGCCAACTGTCGGCTTTATTAAAAGAAAATGGAAGAGTTTGGGAACAACAGCAACTCAGCAACCAAGTGGTAGGCCACGTAAACTGACAGAGAGGGGTAGCAGATGCTGAAGCGAATAGTGCAAAGAGGTCGCCGACTTTCTGCACAGTGGGTTGCTACAGAGCTCCAAATTCCATGTGACCTTCCAATTAGCCCACGTACAGTACGCAGAGAGCTTCATGGAATGGGTTTCCATGGCCGAGCGGATGCATCTAAGCCATACATCACCAAGTCCAATGCAAAGCGCCGGATGCAGTGGTGTAAAGCATGTCGTCAATGGACTCTAGAGCAGTGGAGAAGCGTTCTCTGGAGTGATGAATCACACTTTTCCATCTGGCAATCTGATGGACGAGTCTGGGTTTTGGAGGTTGCCAGGAGAACGCTACATTTCAGACTGCATTGTGCCAAGTGTGAAATTTGGTGGATGAGGAATTATGGTGTGGGGTTGTTTTTCAGGAGTTGGGTTTGGCCCCTTAGTTCCAGTGAAAGGAACTTTGAATGCTCCAGGATACCAGAACATTTTGGACAATTCCATGCTCCCAACCTTGTGGGAACAGTTTGGAGCGGGCCCCTTCCTCTTCCAACATGACTGTGCACCAGTGCACAAAGCAAGGACAATAAATACATGTATGACAGAGTCTGGTGCGGATGAATTTGACTGGCCTGCACGGAGTCCTGACCTGAACCCGATAGAACACCTTTGAGATTAATTAGAAGGGAGACTAAGAGCCAGACCTTCTCGACCAACATCAGTGTGTGACCTCACCAATGCGCTTTTGGAAGAATGGTGGAAAATTCCTATAAACACACTCCGCAACCTTGTGCACAGCCTTCCCAGAAGAATTGAAGCTGTAATAGCTACAAAAGGTGGACCGACATCATATTGAACCCTATGGGTTAGGAATGGGATGGCACTTCAAGTTCATATGTGAGTCAAGGCAGGTGGCCAAATACTTTTGGCAATATAGTGTATTTACAGGCTTCCATGAATCGAGTCAGAGTAGGAACTTGTCATGAAGAAGAAAAAAAACTGAGAAAGCAGCAAAAATCACCTTCGGCTTGTTAAGAACTGAAGGACCAGAATCTTAAGTGTGCGTGTGTTACCTTAGATACTCTCTGAGCCACCTCCCGGCCAACAGAGAGTCCTTGGACAAAAGTGCGGGCAGCGATGAACGCCCTTGTGACCTGAGCCTTCAGCTTACGGGGTACATCTCCAAAGGGCTTGAGCTGGTCAGTGTACTTGCTGATACACTCCAGGTAGTCCTCGGTGATGACGTACTGGGAATTGAGCAAGGTGAACATGCGCTCCAGCAGGCGAGACCAAAAGTCATTGAGCATTTCCTCCAGGTTGACGTTCCCTCCCGTGTAGTAGCGTTTCAGCTCGGCGAAAAGGTTCTCGAAAACCTCTGCATTCTGCATGTAAGGCTTGCCGTAAGTCCTTACAAACATCTCGTTTAAGGACCTCTCTGTGTTGTCCAGAAGCTCCAGGAAGAATTCTGAAAAAAAAAAAAAAAAAAAAATACAATAATTATATGACTAACTGGTAGGGGTGCACTAAAAAATTGATTCACATTCAAATCGCAATTCTTATTTATCCCGATTCTGAATCAATACATCATTTTCAAAAATGTATGAAAAATGAAAATGTAAATGTTTTATTGATAGGTATATATATATATATATATATATATATATATATATATATATATATATATATATATATATATATATATATATATATATATATATATATATATATATATATATTATTTTTTTTTACATAGAAATCTTTTTTTTTTTTTTAAATATTAGGCCATCTTAATGCAAGCAGAAGGAACTTATCAATGTTATTGCACTACAAAAATACTAAGGGTGCACAAAAAACTTGATTCACATTCAAATCGCAATTCTTATTCGTCCCGATTCTGAATCAATTCATAATTTTCAAAAATCGAAAAAAAAAAAGAGGAAAATTTATAATTTATTCATTTTTAAAATAAAAATAAAAATCTATTTTAAAAAAAGACGTTTTTAGGCCATCTTAATGCAACCAGAAGGAACCTGTCAATGTTATTGCATTACAAAAAAACTAGGGGTGCACAAAAAAATCGATTCACATTCGAATCGCAATTCTTATTCGTCCCGATTCTGAATCAATACATAATTTTCCAAAATCGATTAAAAAAAAAGTAAAATGCTTTATTTACAATATTTGTTATTTTTAGTAGAAATCTTTTTTTTTTTTTTTAATAAGTTTTTAGGCCATCTTAATGCAACCAGAAGGAACTTATGTGGAGTTATGTATTTAACAAAAAAAAGTGAAATAGCTAAAAACGTGTTTTATATTCTATCCATCCATCCATCCATCCATCCATTTTCTACAGCTTATTCCCTTCGGGGTTGCGGGGGGCGCTGGTTTCTTCAAAATAGCCACCCTTTGCTCTGATTACCGTTTTGCACACTCTTGGCATTCTCTTGATGAGCTTCAAGAGGTAGTCACCTGAAAGAGTTTTCTCTTCACAGCTGTCATAGTTGTGATGCTTTCAGCTACAACCTACAATGTAAATAGTCATGAAAATAAAGAAAGGGTATTTAAATGAGAAGGTGAGTCCAAACTTTTGGTCCGTACTGTATATGTTTTTTTCCCCTTTAAAAACAATGTGTTTTCAGGCCATCTCCATGCAACTGGTCGGAGCTTTTCTAACTTTCCGTCCTATATGTGCCTAGGGGTGGGCCAGATGCTCACCACCCTTGCTATGTGGCAAGGGTGGTGGCAAGTGGCAAAAATGAGCAAAAAGGTGCACTTTCAAGTTTTTGTTTGGAAAAAAAAAAAAAAATTATCATTATATTAAATAATACATTGCTAGAATCGGTTTGAATCGAGAATCGTGTTGAGTCGAGATTCAATTCTAAATTGAATCGTCACTTCAGGAATCATAATTGGATCGAATCGTTAGGTGGCCAAAGAGTCACATCCCTACTAACTTTGCCCTTAATTGGGTCTAATGAGATACAATATAAAGACTGTATAACATGTAATACACTTGTGGCGCTCTCCATGGGTTGTGCTCAAAATGCTTCGGAAGCTTGTTAGCATACATGTAAAACAGATATATTCCTAAAAATATTATTCCATTCGAAAAACAATAAATGTCCTATGGCCAATTAGTTGTCCCGCATGCATCCCTTGAAAGATGTTTAGTTTGATGGTGGTCATGTATTTTAACCAAACTTGCTGTAATTTAACAGACGTGTTTTGTGGAGATTCGTTACATTGGATGTTTTGTAGAGGAATTGGAGATGTGTGAGAAAATTCCATCCAAGGTAAACTTTGGGGTTTAATAACAGCGCCAACATGAATTAAATAATACCATTTTAATTCCAAGAAGGAAAGAAAAGAAAGCTTTTCTTAAACTTTGTTTCTGATAGGGATGCACTATATACCAATAACAGTAACTTTCTGCTTCTCAAGACAGATATCATTAAACAAATTGTTTTAAATTTTAGATTTAATTGTAGTTTGTGTACACCTTTCTTCGTGGCCGGCTTGAGTGTAGTTTCTTTAGCAGCACAGGGGTCTGGTCTTAGTGATGCTGCCGTTTTATGTGGCTGATAAGGTTTGCTGTGTTGGACTCAGTGGGCCCCATTCAGCAATAAGTTCCTAATGTTTCCACTTATCTTTCTTCCTAAGTGATTTCCTAAGAGGAGTCCATTCAAATTCATGATGTGTTCTTAAACGGCCAAATTGTTCCCACCTGCTATTCTTAAGTTGCTAAATGCCAAATGTTTAACGCGTGCGTGTCTATCATGATTGCATATAAACGCGCCCTTATTTCCCCAATATGCATATGTAAGCACCCTTAAGATGTTGTTCTTACATACGAACACATCTTAGCTAAGAAAACATTGGTGAATACAAAAATCTCCTTAAAAACTTCGTAAGTAGGCCTAAGAACAAAATTTGTTCTTAAGAACGGTTGCTGAATGGAGCCCAGTGGGTTTTTTTTTTACTCCTTACAGAATGCTTGCAGAACATTTCAAGAATACATGGAATAGCACTGCTGGTCTTTAATGGAGGTGAAGCTTATTTTCAGCTACTTTCTAAACACGAGTACAGTCTCCAGTAACAGATAAAAGATTTGAAGATGTAACATTTTTACAAAGAAAATGTGACTTAAAGGATTGCAAAATTTTTCATATCAACTCAGAGCAACGGAATGAAACTTGAAAAATTATCTGGCACTGGTTTAAATTTCCAAATTGCAGATTCGCTCATTTTGCTATCAATCAAAAAGAGATTCAGCCTCATACAGATTATCCAATCATCATGCGGAAACCCAGCATTTAGGCCACGCAAGGCCAGGTCCACGTTCCATACACAAAGTTGAGAATGTATCCAATGACTGTCTTGTTTGGCTGCAGTGGAACAACCCACTCTATGCTCCCCCGTCGAAATCAATGGACGCTCAGCTTCAAAACGTTTTAACGCACTGTGATGCTACCACAACCAATGAGAAGAAAGTCGCGTAGCTAATTCTGGATAAAAGTTTAACGCATTATAGCGAATAATTAGTGCAAGAAATGTAGACACAAAAGTACATATTTAACCACTTATTTTAGGGGAAGTTGGGCTTCCCTGGATCGCCACTGCCTCAGAAACAATAAAGAAGTCTCACACAATAAGCGCCATGTTTGTTTACAGTGAGCTCAGGGCAAGTTTACAGCACAGGAAAGGAAAAGGAGCACTTGATTTGCTCACCATAACCCACCTACAGCACAGTATTTGAGCATTTTTCTTGTCATTAGAGCTATTTTTTTATGTTTTCTGATTTATCGTAAATATCTTTCTGATATTTATTGTCCACCCATAGTTTTTATACACAAACAAGCACCCCCCCCCCCCCCCCCCCATAGAGCCTACAGTATTTTTGGAAAGCAAAATGTTTAGTGTTTACAGTGCATGTAAGTCTGTAGTTTCTACATCACATCTGTAAGCTAAAACAAGTCATATACGTTTCTTGTACAGTGCATATCACACTTGAAGATAGAAGTTCATATTGTTTGTAGTCCATTGCTTTATGCTTGAGAGAACTACATCCAATACAGTCGCGATCAAAAGTTTACATACACTTGTAAAGAACATAATGTCATGGCTGTCTTGAGTTTCCAATAATTTCTACAACTCTTATTTTTTTGTGATAGAGTGATTGGAGCACATACTTGTTGGTCACAAAAAACATTCATGAACAAATTTAGTTGAACTGCACCAATTTTGTCAAGAGGAGTGGTCCAAAATTCAACCAGAAGCTTGTGGATGGCTACCAAAAGCACCTTATTGCAGTGAAACTTGTGCAATCAAGGTGCTTTTGGTAGCATTACCACAAGACTTTCTGGTATGTATACTTTTGGACCCACACTTTGAAAAATTGGTGCAGTATCATAACATAACCAATCTGTTATGAATGTTTTTTGTGACCAACAAGTATGTGCTCCAATCACTCTATCACAAAAAAATAACGAGTTGTAGAAAATATTGGAAACTCAAGACAGCCATGACATTATGTTCTTTACTAGTGTATGTAAACTTTTGATTGCAACTGTATATTTAAATGCAAAGTGTTTCATTATTCATGTTGGAAAACATGTTGCACCCTTCACACACTGTAAAATTACTTTTTGATGTACACAACTTTAAGGAGGGGTGGTGGATGAGACATTGACGAACTAGTCAAAGGTCTCTGAGGATCTGGTGCGGAAGCGTCCACAGAGAAGAAAGGATATTCATATAAATTGATGAAACAGCAGTGCTGAATTCCAACACCACACACACATTCCGTTGCAGCACTCACCACAAAAGCAAAACTATTTCTCAAATGCACCAATCGCGGTCACGACGAGCAAGGTGCAGTCACAAACCCCGGAACATCAATATTAAAACACGGGCAAGTCGTTTTATTAAAAATGTTTTCGTGATCTGTGCTACTGCCGGTTTTCACAATTTATTTCAAATCATTCACAATTTATTTATGTACTGTAGCTCTTAATCACAAGTGCCTAAAAGGGCTTCACACACCACAACAACATCCCTTGATCTGGACCTAGAGTTTGCAATATAGGTTTCTGCAAAAATTATGACAATTTGTTGTTGATTTTATTTCATAAGATTGAATTTATTCTTTTGTTATGACATTGTTTTTAAACAAAATATATACAGTTGTGATCAAAAGTTGACATACACTTGTAAAGAACATAATGTAATGGCTGTCTTGAGTTCAATTTTTGTTTTATCTGACCACAGAACTTTCCACCAGAAGGTCTTATCTTTGTCCATGTAATGTCAGATGAAACAAAAATTGAGCTGTTTGGCCACAATACCCAGCAATATGTTTGGAGGAGAAAAGGTGAGGCCTTTAATCCCAGAACTACCATGCCTACCGTCAAGCATGGTGGAGGTAGTATTATGCTCTGGGCCTGTTGTGCTGCCAATGGAACTGGTGCTTTACAGAGAGTAAATGGGACAATGAAAAAGGAGGATTACCTCCAAATTCTTCAGGACAACCTAAAATCATCATCCGGAGGTTGGGTTTTGGGCGCAGTTGGGTGTTCCAACAGGACAATGATCCCAAACACACGTCAAAAGTGGTAAAGGAATGGCTAAATCAGCTAGAATTAAGGTTTTGGAATGGCCTTCCCAAAGTCCTGACTTAAACGTGTGGGCAATGCTAAAGAAAAAAGTAAATTTCGGAAAACCAACAAATTTAGCTGAACTGCACCAATTTTGTCAAGAGGAGTGGTCAAAAATTCAACTAGAAGCTTGCCAGAAAGCTTGTGGATGGCTACCAAAAGCACCTTATTGCAGTGAAACTTGCCAAGGGACATGAAACCAAATATTAACATTGTTGTATGTATACTTTTGACCCAGCAGATTTGCACCAATTTTGTCAAAAGGAGTGGTCAAAAATTCAACCAGAAGCTTGTGGATGGCTACCAAAAGCGCCTTATTGCAGTGAAACTTGCCAAGGGACATGTAACCCAATATTAACATTGCTGTATGTATACTTTTGACCCAGCAAATTTGGTCACATTTTCAGTAGACCCATAATAAATTCATAAAATAACCAAACTTCATGAATGTTTTTCACCAACAAGTATGTGCTCCAATCACTCTATCACAAAAAACAACAGTTGTAGAAATGATTATAAAACGCAAGACAGTTCATGACATTATGTTCTTTACAAGTGTATGTCAACTTTTGACCACAACTGTGTTTTTTCCATATTTTAAGTACTGGTGCACTGTTTATAGGGCCCTTTTAATGCTGACATCATTGGCACTTATTTCATAGTTCTGGACCTAAAAATGACTGACTTCGAAGAAGAATGGTTTTGGTTGTAGTTCCGTACTACAAGGATCTGGCGAGAGTCAGGTTAGGTACTTTAGGCACCGGCACCATTTCAAAAAGTACATACTGGTTCAAATGTAAATGATACCCATCCCTACAAAGTAGATACCAAGATAATGTGTCATGGTAGCATCATGGTCTGGGGCTGCATTAGTGTTGCTGCGGTTCATTGAGGGAAACATGAAATTCAAGATGTACTATTATTGTCCCTTAAGAAGACATACTGTAAGTCAGTGTTTTTCAACCTTTTTTGAGCCAAGGCACATTTTTTGCGTTGAAAAAATCCGGAGGCACACCACCAGCAGAAATCATTAAAAAACGAAACTCAGTTGACAGTAAAAAGTCGTTGGCGCAATTGTTGGATATGACTTTAAACCAGTGGTTCTTAACCTTGTTGGAGGTACCAAACCCCACCAGTTTCATATGCGCATTCACCGAACCCTTCTTTAGTGAAAAATATATATATATTTTTTTTCAAATTCAAGACAAAGTTATATGTTTTTGGCAATACTTTAGTATGGGGAACATATTCTAAGTAACAAAGACTTAATTTAGAGTTATTTGTTGAGGGTTAGGGTTAGGGTTAGAGGGCTAGGGCCAGGGTTAAAGGGTTAGGGTTATAATAAGACCATGCCGAATAAGGCATTAATAAGTACTTAATAATGACTAGTTAAGAGCCAATATGTTACTAATTTGCATGTTAATAAGCAACTAATTAATGGTGAATATGGTCCCGATACTTAAGTGTTACCATGTTTTTTTAACTGGTGCACAAAATGAACCGTGCATGAACATCACCTTGTTCAAATAACAAAACCAACACAGTGCATAAACTCACAACAAATTACACACCTGCAAATCAGTGTGACTTCTGCTGTTGCCGTATCCGTAATACGCCGATAGGGAGAAGTTTTTATTTACACGATGAGTCGGGTGTGTCTTGACCTCCGCCGAACCCCTGAGCCCGACTCACCGAACCCCTAGGGTTCGATTGAATCCAGGTTAAGAACCACTGCTTTAAACCATACCAACCATGCATCAATATAGCTCTTCTCTCAAAGTAGGTGTACTGTCACGACCTGTCACATCACGCCCTGACTTATTTTGAGTTGTTTGCTGTTTTCCTGTGTGTAGTGTTTTAGTTCTTGTCTTGCGCTCCGTTTTTGGTGGCTTTTTTTCTTTTTTTGGTATTTTCCTGTAGCAGTTTCATGTCTTCCTTTGAGCGATATTTCCCGCATTTACTTTGTTTTAGCAATCAATAATACTTCAGTTGTTTTTATCCTTCTTTGTGGGGACATCGTTGATTGTCATGTCATGTTCGGATGTACATTGTGGACGCCGTCTTTGCTCCACAGTAAGTCTTTGCTGTCGTCCAGCATTCTGTTTTTGTTTACTTTGTAGCCAGTTCAGTTTTAGTTTCGTTCTGCATAGCCTTCCCTAAGCTTCAATGCCTTTTCTTTGCACTACTCGCCTTTTGTTTATTTTTGGTTGAAGCATTAGACACCTTTTTACCTGCACACTGCCTCCCGCTGCTTCCGACATTTGCAAAGCAATTAGCTACCGGGTGCCACCTACTGATATGGAAGAGTATTACACGGTTACTCTGCCGCGCTCTAGACAGCACCGACACTCAAAAACAACACGTAATTAGCAGACTATATTTACTGGTTTGCAAAAAATATTTTTAACCCAAATAGGTGAAATTAGATAGTCTCCCACGGCACACCAGACTGTATCTCACGGCACATCTCAACCACACATCCAGCGATATGAAGATTCCTTACAGACTTTCCTTCAAGAGAAGAAGGTGACAACTGTGTGTAGGTGGACTTCCAAGGCCAGGTGTGAAATACATACTGTGGAGCGTCTCCATGAGCTAATGGTGTGTTCTGGCTCAGTTTCAAGACCGATACTCATCGTAGCCCTTCTGCTGCTTGAGAGAGAAACCAACGGCACAGAAATGTAGAATGTTAATGAATAATGCATATTTTTACACTTACAGTATGCTATCTCCTAGAAGGGAATTGGCTATTTCTGCCCGTGTTCAAATCCGACAGCCACACTAATTCAAACACTGTAATTCAATTAACGGCCCACATTTAGCGACGAATGTATAGAAGTCTGTAGGAGACGCAAACTTTTCCTTGCCGAGCTGAAACTTCAGTATGAAATCTGCTTTGTGTGCTGATGAAATTAAGGGGGAGAGTGGCAGCGAAGCCCAGTGATGCAGGAAAAAATCTTCACTTCCTCCCTTGTGACATCCACCGTACACTGACAGCAGCATATCAAAATAATGCTTATTTATTCATGTGCTTCCAGGAATGAATAAGGGAGAGGCGAGGAAGTATACATTCCTGGATGACAGACATTGTGCATGGTGACATGACTGGCTTACTGTTATTCGATACGATTTGTTGTCTTCTTGTTATCATCGTTTGAACGAAAAAAATATCAATATTGACAGCAGTGTGTTCAGTTGCACTGATAATCACTAAGATTACTCAATTGGGAACATGTCATTTTCAAGTACCGTATTTTTCGGACAATAAGTCGCAGTTTTTTTCATAGTTTGGCCAAGGGTGCAACTTATGAGGGTGTGAAATTATTAACACATTACCGTAAAAAATCTAATAATATTATTTAGCTCATACACGTAAGAGACTAGACGTATAAGATTTCATGGGATTTAGCAATTAGGAGTGACGGATTGTTTGGTAAACGTATAGCATGTTCTATATGTTATAGTTATTTGAATGACTCTTACCATAATATAATAATAATAATAATAATAATAATAATAATAATAATAATAATAATAATAATAATAATGGATTAGATTTTTCTATTATTAGATACTCAAAGCGCTGTTACGTTAACATACCAGGCACGTTCTCAGTTGGTTATTTATGCGTCATATAACGTACACTTATTCAGCCTGTTGTTCACTATTCTTTATTTATTTTAAATTGCCTTTCAAATGTCTATTCTTGGTGTTGGGTTTTATCAAATAAATTTCCCCAAAAAATGTGACTTATACTCCAGTGCGACTTATATATGTTTTTTTCCTTCTTTATTGTGCATTTTCGGCCGGCGCGACTTATACTCCAGAGCGACTTATACTCCGAAAAATACGGTAGTGAGAATGTTGTATATTAATAAGGTTGTTTCATTACGATGATATTAACGTGTTCCTTTGCAGGTTGCATTCAGCCCTATATTAAGTTCTTGATTAAAAAAAATTCATACATGTCATTATCTGTACACAGCCTTCAATCAAAGAGTGTTCAAAAACAAGTGTGACGTACTCTCTCCGAGGGATGGGTGCAGAATTTGGGACATTTATACACATGGACAGATTTACGGCGGTATTAGTGCGTACCCATTCACGTAGAATCAGACGGTACCGATTTTCGATAGCTTGGTTGCACGTGACATCAAATACCGTTGTACACTTGGCACAAGTGTTGTACGGTATACCAGTATTAGTATAGTACCGCGATACTAATGAATCATATTCGGTACTATACCGTCTCTGAAAAGTACTGGTCCCCCAAACCCCCCGCCCTCTGTCGTCGTCACGTTGTGACATTGCTGGTTTATGAGCAGAGGAACATGTTCGGCAGCGCACACATATGGAGTACTTACAAGCAGACACAGTGTGTAGACAGAAAAGGGAGAACGGACGCATTTTGGCTTAAAAACTAATGATAAAGGTGAAGTTATAACACTGAAACGTCCACCGGAAGAGGTGCTTTCAGACATGGCTAGCTAGCTAGCAGCTAAATTCCAGCCCCGGTCGGCAGTGTTTTAGCTACTTCTAAATCACTAATCCTCGCCTCCATGGCAACAAATAAAGTACGTTTCTTACAAGTATTATCCCTGCAGGACGAGGAATAGCTAAACATGCTTCACTACACACCGTAGCTCATCGGCGTCAAAATGTAAACAAACGCCATTGGTGGATCTACACCTAACATCCACTGTAAGGATACCAAGTACAGTAGCGTATCTAGTCGATACTACTATAATTACGACGATATTTTTTGGCATCACAACATCTTCTTTCGTTTTTTAAAAATATATATTATGTTTATAAACTCAGGAATTATGTCCCTGGACACATGAGGACTTTGAATATGACCAATGTATGATCCTGTAATGACTTGGTATCGGATTGATACCCAAATTGGTGGTATGATCCAAAACTAATGTAAAGTGTCAAACAACAGAAGAATATGTGATTATTACATTTTAACAGAAGTGTAGATAGAACATGTTAAAAGAGAAAGTAAGCAGATATTAACAGTAAATGAACAAGTTGATTAATCATTCATTTTCTACCACTTGTCCTTAATAATGTTGACAAAATAATAGAATGATAAATGACACAATATGTTACTGCATATGTCAGCAGCTAAATTAGGAGCCTTTGTTTGCTTACTTACTACTAAAAGACAAGTTGTCTTGTATGTTCACTATTTTATTTAAGGACACACTTGCAATAAGAAACATATGTTTAATGTACCCTAAGATTTTTTGTTAAAATAAAGTCCTTTTTTGTGGTACCCTTTATTTAGAAAAGTACCGAAAACTACCGAAAAGTATCGAAATAATTTTGGTACTGGTACCAAAATATTGGTATCGGGACAACACTACCTGGCACCGATTCAAGCATTTGGTTGGCAAACGGGCAAATTCAAAATGGACTGCCAACAACGCCCTGATAAAAGGCGCTGGAAAGTAAGTCTAATTTACATTGGTTATGTCATATACATGCTACTGATCAGCATTTACGATTGTACAGGGCGATTTTAACCCCTCCAAATTTGTAAATCCAAAATATAACTCAGATGCACGTTATAATCAAACAGCTGGTGCACATGGACTTAGACTTAGACAAACTTCAATGATCCACAAGGGAAATTGTTCCACACAGTAGCTATGTTACAAAGGTTGGAAAGTGTAAGGCTGGAAAGGATAATGCAGGTATAAAGTAGACTAAAAATGTACAGTAGTGACAACATAACATATATGTAATATTTACATATTATATATACGGTATATAATATATACTGATAAATTACATTATTATATTTAGGGCTGCAACTAACGATTAATTTGATAATCGATTAATCTGTTGATTATTACTTCGATTAATCGATTAATAATCGGATAAAAGAAACAAACTAAATTTCTATCATTTCCAGTATTTTATTGAAAAAAAAAAAAAAATGGCACCATACTTATTTTGATTATTGTTTCTCAGCTGTTTGTACATGTTGCATTTTATAAATAAAGGTTCATTAAAAAAATAAAAAAAAATAAATAAAAAAAATTAAACTGCCTCTGCGCATGCGCATAGCATAGATCCAACGAATCGATGACTAAATTAATCGCCAACTATCTTTATAATCGATATTAATCGATTAGTTGTTGCAGCCGTAATTATATTATGTTATATTTGTATATAATATATACAACATATAACAAATCCCAATTACCAAGACCTGCCTATTTAGTGTGCAGGCATTCTTGTTCTTTTAGTGTTCAGGCCTTCTAAAACAACAGAATGTCCAGACTTTTTGCCCCTTGTGCCTTTCCCCCCCGTAAGTACGCAGTCAAAGAGGTGTGTCGTATATCTACCCATTATTATCTATGGCTCACACAGTGTTGTCGCACTGTGTGGATGTTATTCTGTCTCCTGATTTATTAACCTATTTACTAATTGTGGCTTCTCAGCTGGTAATTAGCTGCTGTATTGCGGTTCCAGTTAGATTCCTGTAAAGTGTACAGAGCATTTGTTCTTTTGTTGTTTCACTACTTTACATGCAAACTAGCTCATCGGTTCGCATGGCCTCTCCTCTCCTTTTCAGCCTGTGGTTTGCTTTGTGTGTTAGTTTCACATTTTGTATGTATATATATTTCCAGGTACATTTTTCATAAACAGTAATTCCTAAAAATTTGGTTTGAGGTACCAATCTAATTTTGATGCCATCTATTACTAATTGCACCCCTTCTTTATTATACCTTTTTTTTTTCGTACTGAAAACCATTAAGTTATTTATTTTAATATTAGGCAACAATTTGTTAATTTCGAGCCATTTTGATGTATCAGACAGTTCTTTATTTGCTTCTCTCGTCAAGCAATCAAGATTACAATGTAATATTGGAAAAACACGAATTGTCTGAAAACAAAAGTGGCAGCACGTTCTTTAAAACATTTTTCTAATCATTGATATACAGTGAATTAGAAATTAGGGTTGTACGTATACCGGTATTAGTATAGTACCGCGATACTAATGAATCATTTTCGGTACTAAACCTCCTCTGAAAAGTACAACAAAATACTAAGTGATTATTACATTTTAACAGAAGTGTAGATAGAACATGTTAAGAGAGAAAGTAAACAGATATTAACAGTAAATGAACAAGTAGATTAATAATTCATTTTCTACCACTTGTCCTTAATAATGTTGACAAAATAATAGAATGATAAATGACACAATATGTTACTGCATATGTCAGCAGACTAATTAGGAGCCTTTGTTTGTTTACTTTCTACTAAAAGACAAGTTGTCTTGTATGTTCACTATTTTATTTAAGGACAAACTTGCAATAAGAAACACATGTTTAATGTACCCTAAGATTTTTTGTTCAAATAAAGCCAATAATGAAATTTTTTGTGGTGCCCTTTATTTAGAAAAGGACCTAAAAGTATCAAAATAATTTTGGTACCGGTACCAAAATATTGGTATCGGGACAACACTATTAGAAATAAAAGAGGTACAACATGGAGCCCTGAGGAACCCCGGAATCTAATTTAACTCTCTCAGAATGTTGATTACTGTATTTGTCATAAACTGTCATGACAGGTCTGGCTTTATATATTATTCCCCTGTGTTTTGTGTTAGTTTCAGCATCAGTTCTCTTTCCTCCCTGTTTTTACACTTCCTGTGCCCTTCTACACAGCCGGTGTAGAGAGCTGATTGACACACCTGCCTCTGTTTGGTGATTAGTGCCCGTATCGGTTGTTGATCACCAGCTGCGTGCTATAAATGCCTCTGTCTGTTTTGCATTTCTTCTCTTGCTATTGCTATTTTTTGCATTGCTTTGTGTGGCGCACCAGTATTTGCATGCCTTTTGTTTTGCCTGCTGTTGCTACTGCTAAGACAATTAAATGAGCATTTTACCTGCACGTCGTCACCCTGTCTCTGCATCCTGGGGTCACGCAACAGCAACCATACGGCACCGTGACATTATTCGAAGAAACATATTGTTCTCTTTCTATGTAGCCATTTTAAAACAACATTGTAATGTAATGTAAATCCAATTACCGATAATCTTTTTGAGCCACCCAAGCATATTAACACAAAACACATCATTTTACATCACAGCTTCATGATTAATCGACATCGAATCGGGATCAAGGTTTTAATTTGCATGATCAATAACCGCAAGAGGCCGAAGTTTTTTTTTTAAAGTCTGCGTCTTTTCCATCACCGTCCTCATTCATCCAACTGCGCTTTTTAATTTTTTGTTTGTTTATTTATTTAGGATAATTAAAAGTTATTTACCTCCCAATTACAATGGTAAACAATTCTACAGTAATTCTCCAGTTTTTATTGATTATTTCCTCAGTTTAAGAGCATGATATAGACAAAAGATCTGAGTCTGTCTGTATTAAGCTAAATATTTGTTTAAGTCAATTATTTTGCGTATTGTTTTAATGTGTGGCACCTTCAGACATGAATACCGTATTTTCCGGACTATGAGGCGCACTTAAAATCTTTTTTTTTCTCAAAACTTATAACCCAGTGCGCTTAATGTAAGGAATAAGTTTGGTTGAGCTTACTCACCTCGAAGCTATTTTATTTGGTACATGGTATAATGATAAGTGTGACCAGTAGATGGCAGTCAAACATAAGAGACAAGTGTAGACAGCACTATGATTTCAATATGTCACAAGTAAATAACACCAACATTTTATATGTTCCATTGAAAATGTAGAACATTACACACGGGGCTCAAAAATCTATCAAAATGTTTTACTACGACTTTGGTAAGCTACCGCACTGCTTGATGGATTGTCGGCGCATTAAACATAGGAGTATTATTATGGTGTGTGTATAAGGTAAGAAATATTATCTGGCATTTTGTTTCGCAATATTATGCAAAAGCAACTTTTCTCACCTTCTGGTACCTGCTGATCTGTATTAGGAATCTGCATAAATCCTGAAAAATTGTGCGCATCTTTTTTTCTCTATCTTCTTATGTGACATTCATCCTCCGCTGTTGCCATTTCTAATATAAAGTAGTGTAAAGTTATTTCTTATATCTGTCAGTAAACTCGCCATGAAATCGCTAAAACATACCGGTGTAGTGAGTTTACATTATTCACCCAGAGAACTTTAGTTATTAGAGTTCCGGTCGGACGTTTTTTCACGGGACACATTTCCGGTGTTGTTGTTTCCGGATGAGGAGATGCTGCTGCGTTATTGATTTAAGTAAAGTCTGAATATCATTAAAACAGTTAGCTCCGTCTTTTGACACTTCTTCCACTCCCGTCCTTGAACGCTACACCGCTACAACAAAGATGACGGGGAGAAGACGCTGCCGAAGGTGAGCCACGTAAATAAGACCGCCCACAAAACGGCACATCCGGAAGCGACTGTCAGAAAGCGGCTTGAAGATGATCTGTAAAACATCATCTATGCCAGTGTTTTTCAACCTTTTTTGAGCCAAGGTACATTTTTTTAATAAAGAAAATACGGAGGCACACCACCAGCAGAAAACGTTAAAAAAATTAAACTCCATCAGGTTGTCGTGCCTTATTTTGAGTTTGTTGTTGTTTTCCTATGTCAAATCAAATCAAATCAAATCAACTTTATTTATAAAGCACATTTAAAATTTACCACAGGGGTAGCCAAAGTGCTGTACAATGGGCAGGTTAAAAATAATACGAGAACCGAGCAAACACAACACAACACAAACAGAACACGATAAAAAATAAATAAATAAAATATAAAAACATAAAAACATAAAAACAGGTTCACAGCAGGTGTATTACGGGGCGCCATTGCAGGATGGATATCACTCAGTGTTAAAAGCCATGGAATAAAAGTATGTTTTTAAGAGAGATTTAAAAACAGGAAGAGAGGAGGCTTGTCTAACACTATGTGTAGTGCTTTAGTTCCTGTCTTGCGCTGTTATTTTGGTGGCCCTTCCTGTTTTGTTGGTGGTTTCCTGTAGCAGCTTCATGCCTTTCTTTGAGCGCTATTCCCTGACCTGCTTTCTATTGGCAAACAAGACTACTTCAGTTGTGCGGACGCTTTCCTTCTTTGTGGGGACATTGTTGATTGTCATGTCATGTACGGATGTACTTTGTGGACGCCGTCTGCTCTACACGCTGTAAGTCTTTGCTGTCGTCCAGCATTCTGTTTCTGTTTCATTTTTTTCCAGTTCAGTTTTACTTTCGTTTTGCATAGCCATCCCTATGCTTCATTGCCTTTTCCTTTCCGTTGTGTACATTTTTGGTTTGAGCGTTACATACCCTTTTACCTGCACACCGTCTCCCTCTGTGCTCTGCATATTGGGATCACGACAAACAATCCTCGACTCCTTCCGACTTTTACAAAGCAATTAACTACCTGTTGCCACCTACTGATATGGAGTATTACATGGTTACACGAGCTCTAGACAGCACAGTCACTAGACAACGGCACATTATTTGCAGATTATAATTGTTGATTTGCAAATAATATTTTTTGGACCAATTAGGGGAAGTTGCATCATTTCCTACTGCACACCAGACAATATCTCACGGCCCACTAGTGTGCCGTGGCACAGTGGTTGAAAAACAGTGATCTATGCAACATTTTGACCAAAGAGCCACCATTACATGTTATGTAGACCACAAGGAAGTGTTTTACATTTAGAAAAATAATGATAATAATATGACTCCTTTAATGCGCTCCATAATCCGGTGCGCCTATTATATGCGTTTTATAATCCGGTGCGCCCTATGGTCTGGAAAATATGGTATGTTGATTGACAGTCCAAGACTACGTTTACACTGCAGGCAATAGTGGCCCAAATCAGATTTTTTAAACAGGCTTTTTTCAATCTGACTGTTTACACTGCAAGCAAAATGGGATTTTTATCAGACTCCAGTGTAAACACGCAAGTGGCCCTATCGTGGCCCCAATGCGGTCCCTATTGTGGCCCCACTTGCATGCACAGTTCGCTAAAGTGAAAACAAAGGAAGTTGACCGGGAGGAAGTCGCCACCATAGTTATGGTTGCCACACCTTAAAAAAATAATGTATTGTTTTTTTTTTACATAAAAATTAATTCAAGTAATGTAATTTATACAGTGTAACACATTTGGGAGGGTTCTAATCTTTTTATGGCTGTTAAGTAGAGGAGACGCGGACATCAGCGTGGGTCTACGGGAGCTTAATTTTTCAACTCACATGTAAGCAAATGTGCCACAGCGTCAATTTCGGTCCATCAACAATCGCATAATATATATTCATATTCATATTATTTGCGCACTATTGACTAGTGATGCACCGAAAATGTAGTCGTCTTAAATAGATAATAAACAAAACCGTATGTTGTGATGAAATATCCACTTCCACTGGTGGGCCGCATCTTTCCTGGCGCACACGAATGACCTGGCTCGCCCAAAACTGACGAAAAAGTCACGTACGGCTCGCATTCGTGTCGCATGGCGTTTAGACTGAAGTCACATTTGAAAAGATCAGATTCCAACCGATTTGGACCACCTCCTGATGTGGCCTGAATCTGATGCGAAAAGATCAGATTTGAAGCGCTTTGGAGCATTTGGCAAAAAAATCAGATCCGTGTCACTAAAGGGCAAAAAAAACAAACAGATTTGGTGTGCGGTGTAAACGGGGCCTAATAGTAACATGCCACTCACATCACATCACTCAGTTCGCAGCGCTATGCATTTTTATGTACAAGATATAAATAGTGCGAAATGAATTGCGATCACAATTTTGATTGCAAAAACCGCAATTAGGTTTCCTCTCAAAATCGTGCAACCCTAAATAAAACAAAACAAAATATATTTGAATGACGAATAACATGGATATCGGACACGTCGCTCATCCACGCGGACTGGTGTCCAGTCCGCGTGGATGAGCGAAGTGTCCGATATCCATGTTATTCGTCATAGGGTCAAATGGTCGTAGGGTGCCGAGAGTTAGTGGGTGGAATCGGCTCTCTTGGTTGCTTTGTTGGGTCTGCTCCTGTCTCTGGCCATGCTCCCCCCCACCCCAGCAGACGATGGCGTGGAACACCGCAGAGGCCACCACAGTGTATATGTTTTTTTTATTGTTGTTTTACTTTTGTATCTGTATGTAGAAATGGCTGGTTGCATCAGCTCTGCTCTTTTAATGTCCTTGTGTTCTTTTCATTATTCCCTCTTACACACATGCTTATCTGTGCTATGGCTACGAGGTTGTTTTCCCTTGGCCTCAGTCTGGACACCCTCTACAGTGGCCCATGCTTAGACTGATATATACTGTATTTTTTTTTCTCACCCCACTCAGCGTTTACCTGTTTCTCACCTTTTTTGTAAGGGCCGCCGGAAGTTGAATGGGATTGTGCTGAAAATCCAAATTTCCTCTCGGGGATTGATAAAGTATCTAATAAAGTGATTCTGATAATTATAGCAATGAGCACAGAAGTAGGACAGGAGAGGAGAACTACACAGATGCCACCTTTGCATTTTGCAACGAGTTTGTTTCATGAATTTGATAGTGTTTCTCACCTTGCTGATCAAATTCTGCTCAGTGGCCGAGTGGTTAGATTGTCCGCCCTGATATCAGTAGGTCGTGAGTTCAAACCCCGGCTGAGTCATACCAAAGACTACAAAAAATGGGACCCATTACCTCCCAGCATTAAGGGTTGGAATTGGGGGTTAAATCACCAAAAATGATTCCTGGGCGCGGCCACTGCTGCTGCTCACTGCTCCCTTCACTTCCCAGGTGGTGAACAAGGGGATGGGTAAAATGCAGAGGACACATTTCAGCACACCTAGTGTGTGTGTGACTATCATTGGTACTTTAACTTTAACTTTTAAGTGCTGGCACTTGCAACTTTGTTTGGCTGCATGGTGGCTTATGATGCAGTCGTTACTTTATGTAAAAAAAAAATTGTATTTTTTTCATTTCAAAACATTCTTTGTTTGGTTACCATACTCCACAGAATTCTACCTCCGCCAAACTTTGGGCACATGATAAAATAACAAAAATAATTAAAAAAAAAAAAGTTCTAGCAGTGGGCAGCACGGTGGAACAGGGGTTAGTGCATGTGCCTCACAATACAACGGTCCTGAGTAGTCCTGAGTTCAATCCCGGGCTCTGGATCGTTCCGTGTGGAGTTTGCATGTTCTCCCCGTGACTGCGTGGGTTCCCTCCGGGTACTTGTTAGAATAATTATGTATAAGTTATCACACAATTATTATGCTTAAAGGCCGTTGCTATAGTTATTATCAATTGTGCTGAAGTTGGACTTTTCTATTTGTGCAAAAGCACACAACGGGTAATCTTGCTTTGCGAGTTGTCTCGTGTCAGCAGTTTGTTTCCAGACCCTGCCTGCTGACAACCAAGGACGGACATCGAGTACCTCGGCGCGGACTGGACAGAGACAGGGCGAGATCACGAGTGTCAGCACATTTCCATTCTGAATAATCATGTATTGTGTCTACTGGGGCTGCATGCAGCCTCAGTGATGTTAACTTGGGACCTCCCAAATAAATAAAGGAGTATGTGGGACTGTACCTTAGAGCGTAGGGGGAAACTGTAACTGAGTGTACAGCCCAATACGTCTCTCCTCATGAGTAAAATTCAACTATCTCTCTGCTTGATTCCTTCTTCTTGTCTTGTGTAATAGATAGTTTGGTGTTTGAACCTGACAGTACTCCGGCTTCCTCCCACCTCCAAAGACATGCACCTGGGGATAGGTTGATTGGCAACACTCAATTGGCCCTAGTGTGTGAATGTGAGTGTGAATGTTGTCTGTCTATCTGTGTTGGCCCTGCGATGAGGTGGCGACTTGTCCAGGGTGTACCCCGCCTTCCGCCCGAATGCAGCTGAGATAGGCGCCAGCACCCCCCGTGACCCCGAAAGGGACAAGCAGTAGAAGATGGATGGATGTTTTAGCAGTCCAGGACCAGCTTTGGTGAACTGGGTGTTACCCAGGAGCAGCAAAATCAAATAGGAATTCAAACTTGATAGCCACGACTTTAAATAAGAAATGAAGGTTTTATATGCTGCACTGTGGAAACACCTTAAAGAGCAAACAGACAGGTGGCTATTTTATCCCAGCCTCCACCAGCCTTCACCATCACCAGGTGACGACAAGCCTCTTCCCACACAGTCTCACGTTGGGTGAGAGTGAGATTATTTCATCTCATTAAAGCGCAACTAAAAGGAGCTGACGCCATAAAGGGAAGGAGACAAGTGGGGTGAGGTGAGGAGGTAAAGTGTGTCTGGCTTGGATAATGAGCCACCCCCCATCCTGTAGCAGCAGCAGCCCGATGGTCAAGGCAGTCGCTATGGGGCTCCATCACACAGCGCAGCACCATGAAACAACACTTAATAATGCAAAGCTTGGCTAACGGCTGCTGTTCATCGTGTCAATCTGCCCTAGCAAGAAGCCGTGTTTTGTTTCATCTACTCCCAAGCGGGCCGGACTGGTAAAATCATGGCATGATAACTTAAAAATAAAGATAACTTCAGATTGTTTATTTTTGTTTAATATTAGACCAATCAAATTCTGAAAATGAACAAATCATAATGTTTTTTTTACACTTATATGTTGCAGTTAATTGTATTCTATCTTCATTAATTGTTATTTATACTTTTTGAATAAATGATGTGACTCATTTGTATACACTAGCCTTTAAATAGACCCCCCTTTTAGACCAGTTGATCTGCCGTCTCTTTTCTGCTCTGCCCCCCTCTCCTTCGTGGAGGGGGGGGCACAGATTTGGTGACCACATATGATGCGCTAGCTGTCCAAAGTTGGGACCCAGGGTGGACCACTCATCTGTGCATCAGTTGGGGACGTCTCTGCACTGCTGACCTGTCTCCACTCAAGATGATCTCCTGCTGGACTCACTATGGACTGGACTCTCACTATTATGTTAGATCCACTATGGACTGGACTCTCTCACTATTATGTTAGATCCACTATGGACTGGACTCTCTCACTATTATGTTAGATCCACCATGGACTGGACTTTCACACTATTATGTTAGATCCACTATTGCCTCACTCTGTCACTATTATGTTGGTTTCACTATGGACTGGACTCTCACTATTATGTTAGATCCACCATGGACTGGACTCTCACTATTATGTTAGATCCACTATGGACTGGACTCTCTAACTATTATGTTAGATCCACCATGGACTGGACTTTCACACTATTATGTTAGATCCACTATTGCCTCACTCTCTCACTATTATGTTAGATTCACTATGGACTGGACTCTCACTATTATGTTGGATCCACCATGGACTGGACTCTCACTATTATGTTAGATCCACCATGGACTGGACTCTCACTATTATGTTAGATCCACCATGGACTGGACTCTCACCTATTATGTTTGATCCACTATGGACTGGACTCTCTCACTATTATGTTAGATCCACTATGGACTGGACTCTCTCACTATTATGTTAGATCCACCAAGGACTGGACTCTCACACTATTATATTAGATCCACTATGGACTGGACTCTCTCACTATTATGTTAGATCCACCATGGACTGGACTTTCACACTATTATGTTAGATCCACTATTGCCTCACTCTCTCACTATTATGTTGGATTCACTATGGACTGGACTCTCACTATTATGTTAGATCCACCATGGACTGGACTCTCACTATTATGTTAGATCCACCATGGACTGGACTCTCACTATTATGTTAGATCCACTATGGACTGGACTCTCTCACTATTATGTTAGATCCACCATGGACTGGACTTTCACACTATTATGTTAGATCCACTATTGCCTCACTCTCTCACTATTATGTTAGATTCACTATGGACTGGACTCTCACTATTATGTTAGATCCACCATGGACTGGACTCTCACTATTATGTTAGATCCACCATGGACTGGACTCTCACTATTATGTTAGATCCACCATGGACTGGACTCTCACCTATTATGTTTGATCCACTATGGACTGGACTCTCTCACTATTATGTTAGATCCACTATGGACTGGACTCTCTCACTATTATGTTAGATCCACCAAGGACTGGACTCTCACACTATTATATTAGATCCACTATGGACTGGACTCTCTCACTATTATGTTAGATCCACCATGGACTGGACTTTCACACTATTATGTTAGATCCACTATGGACTGGACTCTCACTATTATGTTAGATCCACCATGGACTGGACTCTCACCTATTATGTTTGATCCACTATGGACTGGACTCTCTCACTATTATGTTAGATCCACTATGGACTGGACTCTCTCACTATTATGTTAGATCCACTATGGACTGGACTCTCACACTATTATATTAGATCCACTATGGACTGGACTCTCACACTATTATGTTAGATCCACTATGGACTGGACTCTCTCACTATTATGTTAGATCCACTATGGACTGGACTCACACTATTATATTAGATCCACTATGGACTGGACTCTCACACTATTATGTTAGATCCACTATGGACTGGACTCTCTCACTATTATGTTAGATCCACTATGGACTGGACTCACACTATTATATTAGATCCACTATGGACTGGACTCTCACACTATTATGTTAGATCCACTATGGACTGGACTCTCTCACTATTATGTTAGATCCACTATGGACTGGACTCTCACACTATTATATTAGATCCACTATGGACTGGACTCTCACACTATTATGTTAGATCCACTATGGACTGGACTCTCTCACTATTATGTTAGATCCACTATGGACTGGACTCTCACACTATTATGTTAGATCCACTATGGACTGGACTCTCTCACTATTATGTTAGATCCACTATGGACTGGACTCACACTATTATATTAGATCCACTATGGACTGGACTCTCACACTATTATGTTAGATCCACTATGGACTGGACTCTCTCACTATTATGTTAGATCCACTATGGACTGGACTCTCACACTATTATATTAGAACCACTATGGACTGGACTCTCACACTATTATGTTAGATCCACTATGGACTGGACTCTCTCACTATTATGTTAGATCCACTATGGACTGGACTCTCACCTATTATTTTTGATCCACTATGGCCTCACTCTCTCACTATTATGTTAGATCCACTATGGACTGGACTCTCACTATTATGTTAGATCCACTATGGACTGGACTCTCACTATTATGTTAGATCCACTATGGACTGGACTATCTCACTATTATGTTAGATCAACTATGGACTGGTCTTTCACACTATTATGTTAGATCCACTGTGGACTGGACTCTCACCTATTATGTTAGATCCACTATGGACTGGACTCTCACTATTATGTTAGATCCACCATGGACTGGACTCTCACCTATTATGTTTGATCCACTATGGACTGGACTCTCTCACTATTATGTTAGATCCACTATGGACTGGACTCTCTCACTATTATGTTAGATCCACTATGGACTGGACTCTCACACTATTATATTAGATCCACTATGGACTGGACTCTCTCACTATTATGTTAGATCCACTATGGACTGGACTCTCTCACTACTATGTTAGACCCACTATGGACTGGACTCTCTCACTATTATGTTATATCCACTATGGACTGGACTCTCACTATTATGTTAGATCCATTATGGACTGGACTTTCACACTATTATATTAGATCCACTATGGACTGGACTCTCTCACTATTATGTTAGATCCACTATGGACTGGACTCTCTCACTATTATGTTAGATCCACTATGGACTGGACTCTCACACTATTATGTTAGATCCACTATGGACTGGACTCTCTCACTATTATGTTAGATCCAGTATGGACTGGACTCTCTCACTATTATGTTAGACCCACTATGGATTGGACTCTCACTATTATGTTAGATCCACTATGGACTGGACTCTCACTATTATGTTAGATCCACCATGGACTGGACTCTCACCTATTATGTTTGATCCACTATGGACTGGACTCTCTCACTATTATGTTAGATCCACTATGGACTGGACTCTCTCACTATTATGTTAGATCCACTATGGACTGGACTCTCACACTATTATATTAGATCCACTATGGACTGGACTCTCACACTATTATGTTAGATCCACTATGGACTGGACTCTCTCACTATTATGTTAGATCCACTATGGACTGGACTCACACTATTATATTAGATCCACTATGGACTGGACTCTCACACTATTATGTTAGATCCACTATGGACTGGACTCTCTCACTATTATGTTAGATCCACTATGGACTGGACTCACACTATTATATTAGATCCACTATGGACTGGACTCTCACACTATTATGTTAGATCCACTATGGACTGGACTCTCTCACTATTATGTTAGATCCACTATGGACTGGACTCTCACACTATTATATTAGATCCACTATGGACTGGACTCTCACACTATTATGTTAGATCCACTATGGACTGGACTCTCTCACTATTATGTTAGATCCACTATGGACTGGACTCTCACACTATTATGTTAGATCCACTATGGACTGGACTCTCTCACTATTATGTTAGATCCACTATGGACTGGACTCACACTATTATATTAGATCCACTATGGACTGGACTCTCACACTATTATGTTAGATCCACTATGGACTGGACTCTCTCACTATTATGTTAGATCCACTATGGACTGGACTCTCACACTATTATATTAGATCCACTATGGACTGGACTCTCACACTATTATGTTAGATCCACTATGGACTGGACTCTCTCACTATTATGTTAGATCCACTATGGACTGGACTCTCACCTATTATTTTTGATCCACTATGGCCTCACTCTCTCACTATTATGTTAGATCCACTATGGACTGGACTCTCACTATTATGTTAGATCCACTATGGACTGGACTCTCACTATTATGTTAGATCCACTATGGACTGGACTATCTCACTATTATGTTAGATCAACTATGGACTGGTCTTTCACACTATTATGTTAGATCCACTGTGGACTGGACTCTCACCTATTATGTTAGATCCACTATGGACTGGACTCTCACTATTATGTTCGATCCACCATGGACTGGACTCTCACCTATTATGTTTGATCCACTATGGACTGGACTCTCTCACTATTATGTTAGATCCACTATGGACTGGACTCTCTCACTATTATGTTAGATCCACTATGGACTGGACTCTCACACTATTATATTAGATCCACTATGGACTGGACTCTCTCACTATTATGTTAGATCCACTATGGACTGGACTCTCTCACTACTATGTTAGACCCACTATGGACTGGACTCTCTCACTATTATGTTATATCCACTATGGACTGGACTCTCACTATTATGTTAGATCCATTATGGACTGGACTTTCACACTATTATATTAGATCCACTATGGACTGGACTCTCTCACTATTATGTTAGATCCACTATGGACTGGACTCTCTCACTATTATGTTACATCCACTATGGACTGGACTCTCACACTATTATGTTAGATCCACTATGGACTGGACTCTCTCACTATTATGTTAGATCCAGTATGGACTGCACTCTCTCACTATTATGTTAGACCCACTATGGATTGGACTCTCACTATTATGTTAGATCCATTATGGACTGGACTTTCTCACTATTATGTTAGATCCACTATGGACTGGACTCTCTAACTATTATGTTAGATCCAGTATGGACTAGACTCTCTCACTATTATGTTAGATCCACTATGGACTGTACTCTCACTATTATGTTAGATCCACTATGGACTGGACTCTCTCACTATTATGTTAGATCCACTATGAACTGGACTAGGCCACCTACTCAGTGGCCTAGTGGTTAGAGTGTCTGCCCTGAGATCGGTAGGTTGTGAGTTCAAACCACGGCCGAGTCATAATAAAGACTATAAAAATGGGGCCCGTTACCTCCCTGCTTGGCACTCAGCATCAAGGGTTCGAATTGGGGGTTGAATCACCTAAATGATTCCCGGGCGCGGCCACCGCTGCTGCCCACTGCTCCCCTCACCTCCCAGGGGGTGGAAAAAGGGGTTGGGTCAAATGCAGAGGACAAATTTCACCACACCTAGTGTGTGTGTGACAATTATTGGTACTTTAACTTAACTTAACTTAATTTGTAATCTATCAGAAGATGAAATTAATGTAATTTACTCATTTTCCTCAACTAGTGTACTAACATCATGTGGTGTATTATGTACATAAGTAGCATCATCTACAACAAAACTTGTGAATTTGGACTAATTTCATTTGTCACATGTGAAGCAAGAAGGGGATACATATTTCAGAATATTTATGTGCGCCCAGAAAATGTGTCCCCAGTCATAAGTATAACACGAAATGCACAGATTGTCAATTTGTATACTATGACTAATAAGCAGTAGAAGTAGGTAGTGTCCAAACACAGAAGTGTTGCCTCTATCCTAACATAGCTCCGCCCCCTCTGAAGTCACGCGTGTGGTAGGGGACACAAAGAATTGCTCTGGCGACATCTAGTGGACACAATTAAAAACAGCAGTTTCTTTCATTAAAAAAAATCAGCTTATTTTTATACTTTGCGAACTCATCTCGTGGGCCGGAGGAAACCTGTTGGCGGGCCGTACATTTGACAACCCTGGTTTAATCCAATGAGAGGGAAGGCTATAGTCCTCCCTCTAGCACATGGGTGTCAAACTCTGGCCCACGGGCCAAATTTGGCCCGCCGTGTAATTTCACTTGGCCCTTGAGGCAATATCAAATTAACACTAGAGCCGGCCCGCCGATTATATACAGCGGCGGTGCCACGGTAACACCGCATTCACTGCTAATTCTCACACTTGCCAACCCTCCCGGGAGACTCCCATATTTCAGTGCCCCTCCCGAAAATCGTCACGTCCCATTTTCGTCCAGTCCAAAGAGTGCTGGCCCAGTCATATAATATGTGCGGCTTCTGCACGCACATACAAGTAAGTGAATGCAGCGCATACTTGATCTTCATTGATACAGGTCACACTGAGGGTGCCCGTATAAAAAAACTTTAATACTGTTAGAAATATACGCCACACTGTGAAACCACACCAAACAAGAATGACAAACACATTTCGGGACAACCTCCGCACCGTAACACAACATAAACACAACAGAACAAACACCCAGAACCCTTTGCAGCACTAACTCTTCCGGGACGTACCTTGTAGCGTCCCGTAAGAGACGCTACAATGTGCAGAAATGTGTTTGTCATTCTTGTTTGGTGTGGGTTCACAGTGTGGGGTATATTTCTAACAATGTTAAAGTTGCTTATACGGCCACTCTCAGTGTAAACTGTATCGCTGTTGATGAAGTATGCGTTGCATTCACGTGTGTGTGGTACAGAAGCCGCTCATATCTTGTGACTGGGCGGGCACGTTGTTAGAAGGGATGAAAAGCGGACGGGACGACGGCTCGAAGAGGACGTTAAAAGCAGTGCCTGTAAGGCACGCCCCAAGACTGTAGAATACGACATATAATGACTGATGAACACCTTCGTTCGATAATGAAGGTTGCCTCAGCTCAAAGCCTGAGCCCCGACATGAATGAACTAGCATCCAAGAAAAGATGGCAGGTATCTGGCTTGGGCACATCAGATTAGATCAGTGTGTTGCAAACTGAGCAGTTTAAAGTCCAGAATGGTTGGTTTATTCATTATTTTATTTTCAAATTTATTAGCCTGTGGAAAAAGTTAATGTTGATATTTACCTCAGAAGGCTGCAAATAGAAAAGAGGCATTCAATTTTTATTTAAATTGTGTTTGATATGCCATTGATATTTTTGTATTATTATTATTATTATTTGAAACTCGATTTTGCATGTCACTATAAAGTTATATAAGCCTTGCTTGTTCAATATTTAATGCAAAACTTGTTTGGTCCCTGACAAAAAGGTTAATTTGTTCAACCTTGGCCCACGGCTTTGTTCAGTTTTAAATTTTGGCCCACTCTGTATTTGAGTTTGACACCCCTGCTCTAGCATATTAAGTAGCTAAAGAGCGACAAACGGCAAATCAATTTCTGATGGACACTCATGATTTGATTTTGCAGTTAGTTTTTCATTAAAACATTTTTTTTTAATGGACACATAAAAAAAATCTACTTGCCATCAAACTTCTGATGCCTGGAGACAAAGACGCTTCTCAAGTCATGACTTATCTCTTCAACCAGATCGCCAAACTCTTGTTTACTCCGCTGGCCAAAGGCGTCCTCCATTTCTTGGGTGCAACACGTATTTCCCTGCGGACACACTCGAAGATGTTCACCTGTACACATGAGATAAAGCAAAGTAATGGTTGAAATAAGGATGGCGAGCGAAGTATAGCATTGGTTAGCATGCCAGCATGTACCTCACTATAGCATAGTTGTAGCTGCTGTCAAATCCAATACACATACCATGGTAATACATTTGAACTAAGCTTGAATATATTGGTGTGTCAAAACCAACAGTACCAAATAAAAACATACATTTACAAAGCTTATCGGCGCTTTTTGCAAAGTTACCATTTTAAAAGAAACAAAAAAATACTACTGACTAGCTTATGTTACATTAACAGAACATATATTCCAGTCGATGTGTTAATTTAAGTTTAAGACACAACAAACCAAAAATACTCTTTACTTTCACAATTAAAAGACAAAGAAAGATAGCATCTCTCATACAATATTGTCATTTATAAACCCCCCTCACTTCCAGTCATAAAACAATCCCCTATCCCCCCCGCTGGCCCACCTTTTTTGGTGGGCCATAATCTCTCTCTAACAATTTTTTAAAAAGTCTCAAAAGGAGCAGCCCCATCACTTAGGTATTATAATCTGATTCTTGATCAACAATACAATTGAAAAATACTTAATATTAGGGCTGCAGTTATCGATTATTTTAGTAATGGGGGGACGGCGTGGGAGAGTGGCCGTGTCAGCAACCTGAGGGTTACTGGTTCAATCCCCACCTTCTACCAACTTCATCACGTCCATTGTGTCCATGAGCAAGACACTTCACCCTTGCTCCTGATGGGTCGTGGTTAGGGCCTTCTAGGCAGCTCCCGCCATCAGTGTGTGTGTGAATGGGTGAATGTGGAAATAGTGTCAAAGCGCTTTGAGTATCTTGAAGGTAGAAAAGCGCTATACAAGTATAACCCATTTACCATTTAATTGAGAAAACGTATGAATGAGTTAGTTCGAGTTTTTATCCGAGTTCGAGTAATCGGATAAAACACACATTATAGCCTCAGTGCATATTTTAGGGAAAATAGTTTAAATACATATTTTATTTGCTTGCCATAACCTTCATTCTTTTGTTTTCCTTCTAATGAATAAACATCTTCAACATTGAAATTGCATTTTGAAAAAAGAACCTCACCGCTGTGCACCGCTACACAGATCATGGCACCCGCACCCCACCACTCTCATGTGCACCCTATTGCAGTGCTTGTGCGGAAACTAAGTCCACGTGTTTAAAGTTCCGGACAATCTTTGCGGTCCAGATTTTATAAATTTTTGATTAATCGAAGTAGCAGAAAATAAAATGACGCTTTTTAAATCAAATAAATTGATGAAGCACTACTTGATAACAATATGTATTGTATAATCACAAGATACATATCAAATATAATTACATTCACATATATTCACAATAATAAATCCACTCATATAATTTCATTAAATACAATTTGTAGAAATACATTTCACCATTAAGATCGTTTATGTTTCCTACTCCTTGATGTACCTATCATTTTATATTTTTTATTTTTAGACTGTATGTCAGGGGTGTCAAACGTACGGCGAACAGTTTTTTATTCGGCCCACGGGATGAGTTTGCCAAGTATAAAAATGAGCCGAAATTTTTGAATGAAAGAAACTGCTGTTCTAGAAGTGTCCACTAGATGTCGCAATAGCAATTCTTTGTATCTTTGTAGATGATGCTACATATGTAAAAAAATAAAATAAACCACATGATGATGGAACATGAGCAAACTACATAAATAACATCTGTAATTTTATTTTGATATTTTTTTTATCTTGATAGATTGAAAATTAACACCAATGAGTAGACTGATGAACATTATCACGTAATTTATTCAGAAAGTATAAATAACGACAAATAAAAGGTAGACTACTATTGACCGCAACATGTAGGTGTAAAGAAAAAACCAGACAACATTGTCATTTGTACAATGTGCTTGTTCTATTTTTAAACAAAGAAAACAATCTGAAGTTGTCTTTATTTTTAAGTTATCGTGCCGTGATTTTACCAGTCCGGCCTACTTGGGAGTAGATTTTTCTCCATGTGGCCCCCGATCTAAAATGAGTTTGACACCCCTGGTGTATGTGTTATTACTTTGTTTTCATTTCTTCAGTCAATCGTGTGTTACCAATAGGCAACATGTTTTATTATTCAAAGTGCTCTTTTTTGCAATGTGCTTGTAAGGTGCTCTTGTAACTATTTAGGTTTGGACTTACATTATAACTCAAAAACCTGTATCATACAAAGTGTAAATACATTTTCTAGACCCCAAATATAAGATAACAGGCTCTCTTTCTCGAGAAAAATCACTGTCTCACTCTATAGTCATAATGTTCACACAAAGTCCATCCGTCTGTCCATTAAATCAACCAATGTGATCCTTTTCACTGTCAGATCAGCAACTAGCAACGTGTTTTATAAAGGCAGCAGCAGAAACATCATAAGTATTAGGAATCCCCCGGAATCATAAACATAAATGTTGCTCATGCTTTCTCGCTATCACAGATAAATCAGTTAGAGAGCAGACGTTACACTCCTTTAAAAGATGAATGCACGCATTACATAATTAATGACATTGGGGAGAAGTTAATCACGGCAAGTACATTCATCTATTTTGCCCCCCAGTTGCAAGTTAAAAGAAGATGCCAAAAATGTTAAATTGTTCTTAGTTGAACGCCCAACATCAGTGTGGACACATCAGGAAGTTTAGTCCATCTCGGACTAAGAGTGCAACGATTTGTCGACTTGGTCCACAAATATCTACAATAAATTTGCAATGTAAAGAAGAAAGGCACAATAACAAACGCAGTGTTGTGTTAGTTACTGAAAACCAGTAACTAGTTACAGTTACTAGTTACTTTATTTCAAAAGTAACTCAGTTACTAACTCAGTTACTTACACCAAAAAGTAATGTGTTACTGTGAAAAGTAACTATTTAGTTACTTATTTTTTTCTTTTTTCTTTTTTAAGGCTCCCATTAATGCCCTTTTAGCCTTCAATGGCTCTATCAATGTTGTCCTGGCTAGCAGTCCCTCCGTTAAAATCCTTAAGTGGAGGTGAAGTGGCATCGGAGACTGTGTCTCTCTTTACTAGCTTCGTCCAAGAATGTTGCTTTTGTAGCTGTTTCAGCAGATTTTAACTGCTGTTTTGGGCAGTAGATAGGATCTTTGATCCAAGACACGACTTACATTTAACTAAAATGTTCTTTTTCGTTGTGCTCCACAAAAAAGAAAAGTAGTGAGAATATCTCCATGTTAAGAAACTCGGCTTCGGCTCGGCCATGATGTCTTGTTAGTAAACACAGACACGCCCCCCCTGCCCCCCCCACACACACACAGCGCGCCTCTTGTGACACAGGAAGAATCAAAAGGACGACACTGCAACTCTCCAATAAAACACACTCAGATCTTCTCAGTTTCTAGCCGCTACTACATAAAAAATAACGTAAAATAATGCAGCAACACATCATGTAGTAACGGTAACTGAGTTACTGAATATAAAAAAAAACACGTTAGACAACTAGTTACCGCCGAAAATAACGGCGTTAGTCCCAACACTGAACAAACGTCAATCACACACTCAGACAAAAACATTAGGCACCACGGCACTTATATCCATCCATCCATTTTATACCGCTTGTCCCTTTCGGGGTCATGGGTGGTGCTGCACTCGGGCGGAAGGTGGTGTACACCCTGAACAAGTTGCCACCTCATCGCAGGGATATCAAGAAATAAGAAATATACAATCTATTAGATAGATCAGGGGTCAGCAACCCAAAACGTTGAAAGAGCCATATTGGACCAAAAATACAAACAACTAATCTGTCTGGAGCCGCAAAAAATTAAAAGCCGTATATAAGTCTTATAATGAAGAGAACACATGATGTAAGTGTCTATATTAGCTATAATAGCCTACTATCAAAATTACTTCAAAAGTCTTATATAAGTCTTATAATGAAGGGAACACATGACATAAGTGTATATATTAGCTACAATAGCCTACTATCAAAATTACTATGTGTCGTAGGCTGAAGCAAATCTTTGTTGACAGAAATGTGGAAATGTAACATTTATTCTACACATTTTTATAACATTAGAAACCATGATTAGCTCTCCAACAAGTCAATAACATCAACAAAGCGCACCTTTGTGCATTCACGCACAGCATACAACTTTTGGTGGACAAAATGAGACACAGAAGAAGTGGAAGATTTTACATGTAACCAAACTGTTGCGTCACAGTCCACACTATGGTGAGTTCAAGAACCGCCGAAATTAGTAGGACAAAACCATGTTCACTAAATACTCTCATCAGTGAAGCATACACACAAACATATTAAACAGTGGATTTTCTAACAATTGGAAAGGTTTGTGTCATGTTTGTCCTCAAACAAAAAACATACTAAAACCAAAAAATTATTTTTCCACCATCATTTTCCATTTTCAGTCCTTTTTTAAAAATGCTCCAGGGAGCAACGAGGGCAGCATCGAAGAGCCGCAGGTTACTGACCCCCGAGATAGATAAATGTTGAAATTAATTGAGTCTATCAGATTGCTTTAAAATGCCAGTAGTTGATTATTAATCAATAATATACCTGTGTGCAGATTTTTAAACACATCATCACAAAATGCTTGTTTCTTTTTGAGGGAGTTAGATAGCTTTAGTGTTTGCTGTTTGTTTTTATTAGTGCTATTTTTACTGTCTTTTGTTTTCATAAAAAATATACAGTACATACCGAAATTATTCAGAGTGCTTTACTTTTTCCACATTTTGTTATGTTACAGCCTTGTTCCAAAATGAAATACATTCATTTTTGTCCTCAAAATACTACAGACAATACCCCATAATGACAACAGTTTATTGTTTTGTTTTTTTGTATTGATTAAAAATAAAAAAATCACATGTATATTAGTAGTCACAGCCTTTGCTCCTCAAGTGGCATAAATTGGATGGATGGAAATGTGTCATCTTTGTTAAAGTTAAGCCTTTTGCTGCGAGCACCCTCGGGACACGCCTGTGCTCGCTCTTCCCACATCACGGCCACGCCCCTGCTCGGCTGCAAGCAATCTGCAATCAGCGCACCTGGGTCTGATGAGGGCAGATGGCATAAAGACCAGCGTACCCGAAGAGACAGTGCCGGAACGTAGTTCTCTGTACACAGTAAGCTATCGCGTCTCTGGCTCCCCTCCCGCATACTCGCTCTCTCTCTGTGCCTTCCCAGTTCCCGTGTCTTATGTCCTTTGTGTTTTCCGCAGTGCTTTCCCTGTCTCCCGTGATCGAGCTTTGTGCCTCGACTTCCTGTTGGATTCCAGACTGCCTCCCTCGATCCTCGCTATACCCCACTGACAACCTGCCTGTCTCACGGACATTCGAGCATGCCTTTCATCTTCAGGACTTCAGCCTCTCGCTCAACACTCAAGGTAACACACAACAGTTAATTCCACACATTGTCTCACACACGTTTGGATTTTTGTCACACTACATTTTCTAACTTTTTATTAGTATTGTTTATTATTGTGTGTATATATATATATATATATATATATATATATATATATATATATATATATATATATATATATATATATATATATATATATATATATATATATATATATATATATGTCTTAATTGGATTATCCCAAAAAAAAAAAAAAAAAATAGTGCTCGATACCGTGGTAGAGCGTAATATGTATGTGTGGGAAAAAATCACAAGACCATTTCATCTCTACAGGCCTGTTTCATGAGGGTTTCCTCAATCATCAGGAGATTAAAATCTACATATATATATATATCCATCCATCCATCCATCCATCTTCTTCCGCTTATCCGAGGTCGGGTCGCGGGGGCAGCAGCCTAAGCAGGGAAACCCAGACTTCCCTCTCCCCAGCCACTTCGTCCAGCTCCTCCCGGGGGATCCCGAGGGGTTCCCAGGCCAGCCGGGAGACATAGTCTTCCCAACGTGTCCTGGGTCTTCCCCGTGGCCTCCTACCGGTCGGACGTGCCCTAAACACCTCCCTAGGGAGGCGTTCGGGTGGCATCCTGACCAAATGACCGAACCACCTCAACTGGCTCCTCTCGATGTGGAGGAGCAGCGGCTTTACTTTGAGCTCCCCCCGGATGGCAGAGCTTCTCACCCTATCTCTAAGGGAGAGCCCCGCCACCTGGCGGAGGAAACTCATTTCGGCCGCTTGTACCCGTGATCTTGTCCTTTTGGTCATAACCCAAAGCTCATGACCATAGGTGAGGATGGGAACGTAGATCGAGCGGTAAATTGAGAGCTTTGCCTTCCGGCTCAGCTCCTTCTTCACCACAACGGATCAATACAGCGTCCGCATTACTGAAGACGCCGCACCGATCCGCCTGTCGATCTCACGATCCACTCTTCCCTCACTCGTGAACAAGACTCCAAGGTACTTGAACTCCTCCACTTGGGGCAGGGTCTCCTCCGCAACCCGGAGATGGCACTCCACCCTTTTCCGGGCGAGAACCATGGACTCAGACTTGGAGGTGCTGATTCTCATCCCAGTCGCTTCACACTCAGCTGCGAACCGATCCAGCGAGAGCTGAAGATCCTGGCCAGATGAAGCCATCAGGACCACATCATCTGCAAAAAGCAGAGACCTAATCCTGCAGCCACCAAACCAGATCCCCTCAACGCCTTGACTGCGCCTAGAAATTCTGTCCATAAAAGTTATGAACAGAATCGGTGACAAAGGGCAGCCTTGGCGGAGTCCAACCCTCACTGGAAACGTGTCCGACTTACTGCCGGCAATGCGGACCAAACTCTGGCACTGATCATACAGGGAGCGGACCGCCACAATCAGACAGTCCGATACCCCATACTCTCTGAGCACTCCCCACAGGACTTCCCGAGGGACACGGTCGAATGCCTTCTCCAAGTCCACAAAACACATGTAGACTGGTTGGGCAAACTCCCATGCACCCTCAAGGACCCTGCCGAGAGTATAGAGCTGGTCCACAGTTCCACAACCAGGACGAAAACCACACTGTTCCTCCTGAATCCGAGGTTCGACTATCCGGCGTAGCCTCCTCTCCAGCACACCCGAATAGACCTTACCGGGAAGGCTGAGGAGTGTGATCCCACGATAGTTAGAACACACCCTCCGGTTCCCCTTCTTAAAGAGAGGAACCACCACCCCGGTCTGCCAATCCAGAGGTACCGCCCCCGATGTCCACGCGATGCTGCAGAGTCTTGTCAACCAAGACAGCCCCACAGCATCCAGAGCCTTAAGGAACTCCGGGCGGATCTCATCCACCCCCGGGGCCTTGCCACCGAGGAGCTTTTGAACTACCTCAGCAACCTCAGCCCCAGAAATAGGAGATATATATATATATATATATATATATATATATATATATATATATATATATATATATATATATATATATATATATATATATATATATATATATATAGTGTTTATATATATATAATAAATCATAGAGCTACTACACCCCCTTGTGGTCTGTGCCATCCACTCCTCCAGTACACAACATATATACATACATACCCGCACACATAGGTACCTACGCTCCCACATACATACACAAATACAGTACATACCTACACACTCAAAGTTCTTACATACACACGCACATTCACTGTACAAACATACATATACACATACTGTACATATACATACATACACCCATGCATATAATCACATTTCATCAAACATATATTAACGTTGTTGCCCTCTGGGAAACTGGGTAACACATGGCACACTGACAAACCTTAACCTATTGTTACTATAACAAGGTTAATATAGTTGGCTTCTCTTTCTTCCACTCCATGTATCTGCTTTCTATTGTATTTCAAGTTATCATTAAATATATGTATTGTTGCATTTGAAACAATTGTATTGTTGATAATAGAGGTAATTATTATTATTATTATTCATTATCAATAGAGCTATTTCTATTGGTATTTGTGTTGCTCCATTTGTAGTGTCATTTCTGTATTATTAATATTTATTTCACTAACTGCTTCTTTGCTATCACTTTTACCATCATATTTGTACATATCCTATTTGCTGATGTTGTTGTTGTTGTTGTTATTGTTATTGTTGTCTCTCTGTCTTATCCCCCTCTTGTCCCCACAATTTCCCCCTCTGTCTTCCTTTTTTTCTCTTTCTATTCCCTCCTGCTCCGGCCCGGCTGCACCAAATAATAATTTAAATACATTTAATAAAGTCAAATACAAATAAGGCAACAAGAGAAGTATCCCACACTTCTCTTTTGTAAAGCAAATTTGTACAGCCGATATGGGCATCTACTATTTGCCTGAGTAGCTGGACAGGACAAAAAATTTAAAAAATATTTAAAAAAGCTTCCTCGCGCTCCGTCAGGACTCAAACTGTACACATTTACGGCCTCACAATTAAAGAACTTTGTACTTTTTAAAACGATCTTCAAAAGAAGTCGTGGATTGCAGACCATTGATCTAGGAACTTAACCCACACTAAAACATCGAGAAGTCATAAGGCCCCCGTGGCTTTTTTAGACTTTACCAAGGGAAAACATACCGTTTTATAATGAAGGTACAGCAACCTTCACCTTTTACTCGCACTCGCATACCAACCCTGCGGTTTAGTTGTAGTCTCATCCGACAGATTTCCCTTTTGATCGACAGTGAGGTGCCACATGCACTTAGCCCCAGCAGGCTCGTTAAAACCACCGTTGATACCACTTTGGGTGGTGGCTCCACTGGTGACTCACGGAGGGTCCGTCTCAATGGTAGCTGTTGGGGCGGGATCACATGTGTCAAATGACCTCAAATACAGCAGGGAGCAGCAATTTAGGTTCAAACTGACAACCGGGACCCATGAAGGGATGTCAAAAGGTTGCTGCAATTTTCTCAGCCTTGAGTCATTCTGTCATTTTAGTTTTTTTCTATCAAGGCTGTCTGTGAGGGCTAACAGCCTCAATCTAGTGAATAAAAGATACAATTGTAATGGCTTTAACTTTTCTAGACTCGTGGTTGATTCCAGTCAGTGCCAAGAACTGTTTGCATTTTTTGTTTTACATTTACTTTACGGTATGGGCCTGGTTTACAAAAGACGTGCATGTACACTATATTGCCAAAAGTATTTCGCCGCTCATCCACATGATCAGAATCAGGTGTCCTAATCACTTGGCCCTGCCACAGGTGTATAAAATCAAGCACTTAGACATGGAGATTGTTTCTACAAACATTTGTGAAAGAATGGGCCGCTTTCAGTGATTTCCAGCTTGGAACTGTCATAGGATGCCACCTGTGCAACAGACCCAGTCGTGAAATTTCCTCGCTTCTAAATATTCCAAAGTCAACTGTCGGCTTTATTATGAGAAAATGGAAGAGTTTGGGAACAACAGCAACTCAGCCAAGAAGTGGTAGGCCACGTAAAATGACAGAGAGGGGTCAGCGGATGCTCGAGCGCAAAGTGCAAAGAGGTCGCCGACTTTCTGCACAGTCAGTTGCTACAGAGCTCCAAACTTCATGTGACCTTCCAATTAGCCCACGTACAGTACGCAGAGAGCTTCATGGAATGGGTTTCCATGGCCGAGCAGCTGCATCTAAGCCATACCAAGTCCAATGCCAAGCGTCGGATGCAGTGGTGTAAAGCCCGTCGCCACTGGACTCTAGAGTGATGAATCACGTTTTTCTATTTGGCAATCTGATGGACGAGTCTGGGTTTGGAGGTTGCCAGGAGAACGCTACATTTCGGACTGCATTGTGTTGAGTGTGAAATTTGGTGGAGGAGGAATTATGGTGCGGCGTTGTTTTTCAGGAGTTGGTCTTGGCCCCTTAGTTCCAGTGAAAATAACTTTGAATGCTCCAGGATACCAAAACATTTTGGACAATTCCATGCTCCCAACCATGTGGGAACAGTTTGGAGCGGGCCCCTTTCTCTTCCAACATGACTGTGCACCAGTGCACAAAGCAAGGTCCATAAAGACATGGATGACAGAGTCTGGTGTGGATGAACTTGACTGGCCTGCACAGAGTCCTGACCTGAACCCGATAGAACACCTTTGGGATGAGCTAGAACGGAGACTGCGAGCCAGGCCTTCTCGATCAACATCAGTGTGTGACCTCACCAATGCGCTTTTGGAAGAATGGTGGAAAATTCCTATAAACACACTCCGCAACCTTGTGGACAGCAAAACGCATGATAACATGGATGAGCAGTAAATGAGTGTCTCCATGGTGACAGCCATATCGTCCTCATTGTCCACCAAATTCTCATTTAAATAGGGCTGTCTGCACCACTTTTGCGCTTGTTATCGATTGTCAAATGTCTTAGTAGATCACACGCAACATGCCCACTAGTAGTACACACGGTTTTATAGTTTGCACACATTGTTTAGCACGTGGTTTTTGAATCGGAGTCGGTCAGGCTCTATGTGTGTTGTTAGCAGCGATGCTTGTTTTGCACAAAACTTTAGCCAGTATTCTGGCTTGACTTGTTCAGGTGTCGCAAAGCCCACCTTCTCAAACATTTCTCCACTTGTTTAAAAAAAACAAAAACATTAAAATGAAATGTTATTTCTGATCTATAAGAGGCAATTCCTGAAGGAATTGCGTGTGAATGCTCCAATGCTGAAGTTGAAGTGAAATGCTGACAGAATGTAGTATGAATGTAAGAATAGTTTGAATGTCGGAATGGTTTGAATGTTGAATAGTTTGAATTTCCAGGAAAACCGGAATTTGGTTTGGAACTTGGGAAAGTGTTAGTTTGAATGTCCAGGATGAGTGGAATGTGTTGATGTTGGAATGGTTTGAATAGGTTGAAAAATGTGGGAATTGTGCAACTTGGAAAAATATCCCATTCATTTAAATGGGAACTTCCTGTAAATGTAGGAATTTTGGGAAAAGCTGAATTTTGTGAAAATGTTTGGGAGCATGAATGTCCTGAATGAGCTGAATTGGTTGGTGTTGGAATTGTTTAAATCGAGCAATAAATGTTGAAGTAGTAAATGGTATTAGGGAATTTTGGGAAACTTGGGAATTCTTTTGAACTTGGAAAAAGGGTACTTTGTTGTTTTTTTTTGTTTGTTTTTAAATAATATCCTGCCCAGCTTCTGAGGCAAATCATATAGTAGATGTAGATGCCCATATCGGCTGTTCAGATTTACTTTACAAAAGAGAAGTGTAGGATACTTCTCTTGTTGCCTTATTTGTATTTTGACTTTATTAAATGTATTTATATTATCATTTGGTGCAGCCGGGCCGTAGCAGGAGGGGATAGAAAGAGAAAAAAAGGAAGACAGAGGGGGGAATTGTGGGGACAAGAGGGGGATTAGACAGAGAGACAAAAACAACAACAGCAAACACAACAACAACAACAACAACAACAGAGCAACATCAGCAAATACGACATGTACAAATATGATGGTAAAAGTAATAGCAAATAAGTAGTTAGCGAAAATAAAAAATAATACAGAAATGACAATGAGCATTATTACACTAAAAATGGAGCAATATGAATACCAATAGAAATAGTGCTATTGATAATAAACAATACCAATACTTTACCTTTATTATCAACAATACAATTGTTCAAATGCAACAATACATATACGTAATGATAACTTGAGATACGAAAGAATGCAGAAAAATGAAGGGGAAGAAAGAGAAGCAACCTACATCAACCTTGTAGATTGTTATAGTAATAATAGGTTATGTGTTATACCCAGTTTACCCTAGGGCAACAACGTTAATATATGTTTGATGAAACGTGATTATGTGCATGAGTGTATGTGTGCATATGTACTTGTATATGTACAGTATGTGTATATGTGTGCTTGTACAGTGAATGTATATGTACAGTATGTGTATATGTGTGTTTGTACAGTGAATGTATATGTACAGTATGTGCATACAGTATGTGTATTTGTACAGTGAATGTATATGTACAGTATGTGTATGTGTGTGTTTGTACAGTGAGTGTATATGTACAGTATGTGTATATGTATGTTTTTACAGTGAATGTATATGTACAGTATGTGTATACAGTATGTTTGTATAATGAGCGTGCGTGTACTTGGAATTTCCAGAATGGTGGAATGTGCTCAAGGTGGAATGGTTTGAAAAATGTGGAAATGGTGGAAGTTTGAAAAATGGCCAATAAATTTTGAATGGGGAAAATGCAAAAAAAATAAAGGAATTATGGGAAACCTGGGAATTTGTTTTAGAATTGTTGAAGTAGAGCACACAATTCCTGAACAGCCTGAATAATTTGAAGTTGGAACGGTTTGAATCAGATGAAAAATGTGGGAATTGTGGAACTTTGAAGAATGTCCTATTGATTTAAATGGGAATTTCAGAAAAAAATAAGAATTTTGGGGTACGCGGGAATTTTTTTGAAAATGGTAAAAAACTTGAATAGTCTGAATGAGTTGAAATGGTTGGTGTTGTCATTTTTCAAATCGGTCGAGAAATGCTGAAGTAGTAACATGTTGAATTGAGAAATGGTATTACGGAATTCCTGGAATTTCAGGAAAACCGGGAATCTTTCCAGTTAAAAAAAAAAAAAAACTTAGTTTTTTTGTCCTGATTAAGAGGAATGTTTTTACGGTGGAACGGTTGAAATGCGTGGAAAAATGTGGAAGGAGTAGTTGCCAGAAAAGAGGGTGGAAATGGGGCTTTGGAAAACCAGGAATTCTGGAAAATCCTGGAATTTTTTTGACTTTGGAAAAAGGGAAGTTTGAATTTCCAGGGTGGTGGAATGTGTTGAAGGTGGAATAGTTTGAATAAGTTGAAAAATGTGGAAAGTTTGAAAAATGGCCAATTCATTTTGAATGGGGAAAATGCCTAAAAATAAAGGAATTATGGGAAACCTGGGAATTTTTTTGAGAATTGTTGAAGTAGAGCACACAATTACTGAACAGGCTGAATAATTTAAAGTTGGAACGGTTTGAATCAGATGAAAAATGTGGGAATTGTGGAACTTTGAAGAATGTCCTATTGATTTAAATGGGAATTTCAGAAAAAAATGAGAATTTTGGGGAAAGCGGAATTTTTTTGGAAAATTGTAAAAAACGTGAATAGTCTGAATGAGTTGAAATGGTTGGTGTTGACATTTTTCAAATCGGTCGAGAAATGTTGAAGTAGTAACATGTTGAATTGAGAAAATGGTATTACGCATTCCCTGGAATTTCAGGAAAACCGGGAATCTTTCCAGTTAAAAAAAAAAAACGTAGTTTTTTTATCCTTTTTTAAGAGGAATGTTTTTACGGTGGAACGGTTTAAATGCGTGGACAAATGTGGAAGGAGTAGTCGCCAGAAAAAAAGGGTGGATATAGGGCTTTGGAAAACCAGGAATTCTGGAAAATCCTGGCATTTTTTTGAACTATTAAAAAGGGAAGTTTGAATTTCCAGGGTGGTGGAATGTGTTGAAGGTGGAATAGTTTGAATAAGTTGAAAAATGTGGAAAGTTTGAAAAATGGCCAATTCATTTTGAATGGGGAAAATGCCAAAAAAATAAAGGAATTATGGGAAACCTGGGAATTTTTTTGAGAATTGTTGAAGTAGAGCACACAATTCCTGAACAGCCTGAATAATTTGAAGTTGGAATGGTTTGAATCACATGAAACATGTGGGAATTGTGGAACTTTGAAGAATGTCCTATTGATTTAAATGGGAATTTCAAAAATAAATGAGAATTTGGGGAAAAGCGGGAATATTTTTGAAAATGTTTAAAAACTTAAATATTCTGAATGAGTTGAAATGGTCGGTGTTGACATTTTCCAAATCGGTCGAGAAATGTTGAAGTAGTAACATGTTGAATTGAAAATGATATTACGGAATTCCAGGAATTTCGGAAAAACCAGGAATCTTTCCAGTTTAAACAATTTTTTAGTTTTTTGTTCTGGTTAAGAGGAATGTTTTAACGGTGGAACGGTTGAAATGCATGGAAAATTTGCAAGGAGTAGTCGCCAGAAAAAAGGGTGGAAATGACGCTTTTGAAAAACCAGGAATTCTGGAAAATCCTGGAATTTTTTTGAACTTCAAAAAAGGGAAGTTTGAATTTCCAGGGTGGTGGAATGTGTTGAAGGTGGAATAGTTTGAATAAGTTGAAAAATGTGGAAAGTTTGAAAAATGGCCAATTCATTTTGAATGGGGAAAATGCCAAAAAAATAAAGGAATTATGGGAAACCTGGGAATTTTTTTGAGAATTGTTGAAGTAGAGCACACAATTCCTGAACAGCCTGAATAATTTGAAGTTGGAATGGTTTGAATCACATGAAACATGTGGGAATTGTGGAACTTTGAAGAATGTCCTATTGATTTAAATGGGAATTTCAGAAATAAATGAGAATTTGGGGAAAAGCGGGAATATTTTTGAAAATGTTTAAAAACTTAAATATTCTGAATGATTTGAAATGGTCGGTGTTGACATTTTCCAAATCGGTCGAGAAATGTTGAAGTAGTAACATGTTAAATTGAAAATGATATTACGGAATTCCAGGAATTTCGGAAAAACCAGGAATCTTTCCAGTTTAAACAATTTTTTAGTTTTTTGTTCTGGTTAAGAGGAATGTTTTAACGGTGGAACGGTTGAAATGCATGGAAAATTTGCAAGGAGTAGTCGCCAGAAAAAAGGGTGGAAATGACGCTTTTGAAAAACCAGGAATTCTGGAAAATCCTGGAATTTTTTTGAACTTCAAAAAAGGGAAGTTTGAATTTCCAGGGTGGTGGAATGTGTTGAAGGTGGAATAGTTTGAATAAGTTGAAAAATGTGGAAATGGTGGAAGTTTGAAAAATGACCAATTTACTTTGAATGGGAAAAATGTCCTGGAAAACCTGGAATTCTGGGAAATCTGGGAATTTTTGGAATTTTTCAAAGGAAATCCAATAGGTTGAACAGTTTGAAGTTGGAACGGTTTGAATTGGGTGAAAAATGTGGAAGGTAGAGTGCGCCAAAATCTGTAGAAGAATAATAGTAAGTTATAAATAATGATAAATGGGTTATACTTGTATAGCGCTTTTCTACCTTCAAGGTACTCAAAGCGCTTTGACACTATTTCCACATTCACCCATTCACACACACATTCACACACTGATGGAGGGAGCTGCCATGCAAGGCGCTAACCAGCACCCATCAGGAGCAAGGGTGAAGTGTCTTGCCCAAGGACACAACGGACGTGACTAGGATGGTAGATGGTGGGGATTGAACCCCAGTAACCAGCAACCCTCCCAACTTCGCCACAGTTGAATAAGTCTAATAAATAGATGCAATTTGGTGTAGAAAACCATATGTGTGAATGCTTTGGAGCATTCACACAATAATGAGTTTCAGAGTTGACAACGATCTGGATTTCACAGGAGCCACTGCTCACCACTATACGGTAAGTTAAATCTCTCCCTCTCTAGAAAACACTGCCTCTTAGTGTTTGGGGTGAGAATTGCATGAATAAATCACAGTGCTAGTGGTCAGCTGCACAATACTGTTATTAATTGAATATTGTTAATATTGCACAACAATGTACCTTTAAGACTGGTTTCATGTAAAATAAAATCATAATTTCATATAAGATACATAAGTAGGCTCCTTCTCTCCATCAGTTGTGGAAAACTGATGATTGTGTGCGTTTTTTTTATTTATTATTTTGGCGTAGTTGACTTTAACAATTTGCACTTAAACATGTTTGGCTAAATCTACAATGTGAAGACAGCGTCATTTGCTTTAGGTTGGAAATTATATTTCAGAACACTAAATTACAGGGCCTTAACAATAAAGGTTATTATTATATTATTTCGGGCATGAAACTCCAGGGCTGAAATTAAGTCCCACTTTTGTCTCGACTATTGTATAAAAGTCGGTCTGCTGAGGTTTCCTCTGTACTTGGCAGTTACCATAGTGATGGCAATTAATTATACCAGGTGAAATACAGTACTCCACTTGAACTCCAGTGAATAATGAGTCACTATTGTTATTTTTTAATAACTTCACATCCATCTCTTATTTGCCATAAGAGTTACAGTTACAGCTGATTAATAGTTAATTGCTGTATTGCTAATCACTCTGGTTTATTAGTTCACTCGCTAGCTTTGTTAAGTTGTGTTTTTGTTTTGTTTTTTTATGTTAGTTTTGTTTTTGTTTGTTTGTGGTTGAAGTAGTGTGTCCTTTTTTTAATTATTAGGTACAAAAAAAGATGATAAAACCTTTTCAAAACTGGTTATAGGTTACAAAAGCTCCTCTTGGCTGCTAACAAATGACGGACAAGCGCAGCAATTAAGTGTTCAGGTAGACTAAAATACTGTCTTTTTTTAAAAAGTATTTTTGGAAATTAAAAAAAAAAAAGTATAAATTGATTCTCGAAAAATATGATTCAGAATTGGATTGAACAAAAATTGTGATACATTTTTTGAGCACTTTTTGTTCAATTTTGCTCGTTAGTTTAGTTGGTCAGTTTTATTTGTCAGTTTCTATCAGGTTTGTCCGTTATTTTTGTTCATAAGTATCACTTGATGGTGAAAAGGAAAACAGTACAATATTCAACAGGCCCAAAGAAAGATAAATAAATGCTTATCCACATATTCGTTATGACTTATCTACTGTTTTTCTTTGGCACCGTTCTGCACTCAGGTAAGTGCCACTTTACTTTTTTCAACCCATTTAGAGGCCTTCAGCTTCTGCCTCGTTTTTTAAAGACAAGGCAACTTTAGGACCTCTCTGTGCTAATAAATGCTTTTCTGTTTTTCAACTCGCTGGTAATGTTGGACAACTTTGACTTCCATTTGAAGCCGTCGGTGGCCCTGACCGAGGCCCTCAGCAGACATTATTGCACATGAACTGCAGAGTTAATGAGTCAGACTGAAGAGGAGGTTTTAAGCAATGAGACGTATCCCTGCTTAACCTTCCTGTATTGACGCGATCACCGCAAGACTTTTTCATAGTTAATCAAAAAAAGCATCAAATTTCTAATGCCAGTGACATATCAGCAGCGTATTTATTTGCAAGCTGCAATTACTTTGTGTCACTCACTTGCACGCCGGTGATCAAACGTACTGTCAGTCCTATTTGCTGTGTTATTGTCACCACTAATGAGGTTTTACGACAAAGATTACCTTCCTCCCTCCTTGTGGGCTCATTTCCCATTTAAAATAAACACATTAACCGCCAACTCAATCACATTTCCCATTAGTTTAACAAACATAATTTGACGCTCCAGCTTTTTTCACAACATCGGCTACACCTGCACAATCGACACAACAGCCTTTAAAAATAGTTTTTGTCCAAGTTAAGCATACGTGTGATGTCCTAAATAGGACCACCATGTCTACTTGTAAGGATTTGTACCCTACTTGTTATGTTTACGGGAGAAGTAGACGGCACAGACCACAAGGGGGCGTAGTAGATCTATGATTTATTATATATATATATATATATATATATATATATATATATATATATATATATATATATATATATATATATATATATATATATATATATATATATATATATATATATATATATATATATATATATATATATATATATATCCCCACAAATGTGATGCTCCAGAAACTCAATCTGCTCAAAGGAAGGTCAGTTTTGTAGCTTCTGTAACGAGCTAAACTGTTTTCAGATGTGTGAACATGATTGCACAAGGGTTTTCTAATCATCAATTAGCCTTCTGAGCCAATGATCAAACACATTGTACCATTAGAACACTGGAGTGATAGTTGCTGGAAATGGGCCTCTATACACCTATGTAGATATTGCACCAAAAACCAGACATTTGCAGCTAGAATAGTCATTTACCACATTAGCAATGTATAGAGTGTATTTCTTTAAAGTTAAGACTAGTTTAAAGTTATCTTCATTGAAAAGTACAGTGCTTTTCCTTCAAAAATAAGGACATTTCTATGTGACCCCAAACTTTTGAACGGTAGTGTATATATAATATTAAACAATACTAATATAAACTAGAGAATGAAATGTGACTAGATCCAAAGTGTGTATGGTGTCTGACTATGTGTGGAGATTAGCTGTTGAGTGTTACCGGTAGAGGCGGAAGATCAGGAAGGACAAGACAGCGCTCGGAGGTCCGTGAGCAGGCAGGAAGTCGGGGGCTATAACGGGGTGAAGAAGGTCCGTGTCCAGGCGAGAGGTCGAGATCCAACGGGCAGCCAGAGAACAACGAGGAAGACAAGACACACGGCTCGTCACGCAGGAACGGGGATTTGTGTACGCCAACAGAAGATTACGTTCTGGCCCGGGATAGCAGGTTGAGCAGGCTTATCAAGGCGGGTCTGATCATCAGCTCCAGGTGTGATGATTGCTGATAGATTGCAGCCGCTTACTGCCGCCGGAGTGACGCGTGCAGGAGAAGGGCGGCCGTGGGAGTGTCCCGAGGTGTGCACTGGCATGCGCCCGGGCCGTGACACTACTTTCAGTATGACCATCTGCATTTAATGGAGCTCACTCTCTAATGGAATCAATAATCCTCCTCTGTCAATAACATTTCATACATCCCAGCTACAAACACATTTTCACCACAAAAAAATGTTCTCAAATGGTGCGATACGTTGTATGCATTTGAGCTTGGACCCCCAGCTGCGACGAGACGAGGTGACAAGGAACATTTACGCTAATTTGACCTCGGCTCTGACAAAAAATGGCAACCCCCAAAAGTGAATGCTCACAGTGTTGGCGCTGGGGATTTTCAAAATCAAGTCATAAAAATGGGGTCCCACAGTACATTTATGGGGTCCCACTTTTTTGTAACCGTTTTGAAAACAAATGATAAATGTATGCATTATCCTGTAATACACTATATTGCCAAAAGTATTTGGCCAGCCATCCAAATGATCAGAATCAGGTGTCCTAATCACTTGGCCCGGCCACAGGTGTATACAATCACGCACTTAAGCATGGAGACTGTTTCTACAAACATTTGTGAAATAATGAGGCGCGCTCAGTGATTTCCAGCGTGGAACTGTCATAGGATGCCACCTGTGAAACAAATCCAGTCGTGAAATTTCCTCGCTCCTAAATAATCCAAAATCAACTTAACTGTAAGAAAATGGAAGAGTTTGGGAACAACAGCAACTCAGCCACCAAGTGGTAGGCCACGTAAACTGACAGAGAGGAGTAAGCATAGTGCAAAGACTTTCTGCACAGTCAGTTGCTACAGAGCTCCAAACTTCATGTGACGTTCCAATTAGCCCACGTACAGTACGCAGAGAGCTTCATGGAATGGGTTTCCATGGCCGGGCAGCTGCATCTAAGACATGCTTCACCAAGTCCAATGCAAAGCGTGGGATGCAGTGGTGTAAAGCAGTGGTCCCCAACCACCGGGCCATGGCCCGGTACCGGTCCGTGGACCGATTGGTACCGGGCCGCGGCCGCACAAGAAGTTAAAAAAAAAAATATATATATATATATATATATATATATATTTTTTTTTTTAAATTAAATCAACATAAAAAACACAATATATAGATTATATATCAATATAAATCAATACAGTCTGCAGGGAAACAGTCAGTAAGCACACATGATTGTATTTCTTTATGACAAAAAAAAAAATATATATATATATATATTTTTTTTTTTTACTACCCCTCCCCCCCGCCCCCCCGGTCCGTGGGACAAATTTTCAAGCGTTGACCGGTCCGCAAGTACAACAAGGTTGGGGACCACTGGTGTAAAGCACGTCGCCACTGGACTCTAGAGCAGTGGAGACGCCTTCTCTGGAGTGACGAATCATGCTTTTCCATCTGGCAATCTGATGGACGAGTCTGGGTTTGGAGGTTGCCAGGACAAGGCAACATTTTGGACTGCATTGTGCTGAGTGTGAAATTTGGTGAAAGAAGAATTATGGTTGTGGTTTTTTTTTCAGGAGTTGGGCTTGGCCCCTTAGTTTCAGTGAAAGGAACTTTGAATGCTCCAGGATACCAAAACATTTTGGACAATTCCATGCTCCCAACCTTGTGGGAACAGTTTGGAACGGGCCCCTTCCTCTTCCAACATGACTGTGCACCAGTGCACAAAGCAAGGTCAATAAAGACATGAATGACAGAGTCTGGTGTGGATGAACTTGACTGGCCTGCACAGAGTCCTGACCTGAACCCAATAGAACACATTTGGGATGAATTAGAACGGAGACCGAGAGCCAGGCCTTCTCGACCAACATCAGTGTGTGACCTCACCAATGCACTTTTGGATGAATGGTGGAAAATTCCTACAAACCCACTCTGCAACCTTGTGGACAGCCTTCCCAGAAGAGTTGAAGCTGTAATAGCTGCAAAAGGTAGACCGACATCATATTGAACCCTATGGGTTAGGAATGGGATGGCACCTCAAGTTCATATGTGAGTCAAGGCAGGTGGCCAAATACTTTTGGCAATATAGTGTATCTCACATTCTATACTGTGTTTTGGAAAAAGGTTGTCATAAACGTTACTTAATTCATTAAAAACATAATACAAAAGAAAACACATTTTTATGCATATGTAAATGTATTCAATTATAAACATTTATTCACTTTCTTCTTTCCTTCCTGGATCCAAACTTTACTGCTGCCGATATTTTTTTTCTATATTTTTATTTAATTAGTTGTAGGTGTATTTATTTTCAGTACTTTAATTGATTATCCTCACCAGTGTGTAGATCATCAGTCATTTGAAAACACGCCACATCTCATCTACACTTTCATGGCAAATAATGCCAACAAATTTAGCTTTTGGCAAGTTAGTTTCAATGTCATTTAATACAGCGGCACTCTAGCATTTCATCTCTGGCTTGGTGATGACCATAAGCTGTGTGTTCTCCTTTAAGAACGGCAGTATGTGGGGTGAGTGACTGTGTAAGTGAGCGGGCAAGTTAGGAGAAGGAGCGCTGGCATCTTCAGGAGTGTTAATAGCGTGGTGGATGTCCGCTTGATTTCTGGAAAACATAAATAAAGTGTTGTAACAAATCGACGGCCTCGTCATTCCGACCAAAGAGCGGAACTGTAGGGACCCAAATTGGAGGATGCTTCTTGGTGCCAGGTGAGGCTGGATCTTTGAAAATCAGTGCACCCGGATGTTAAGGTGTTCTTTTTCTTAGCCCGTTTACATGGCGTGCAAAACATCTTTCCATCTTCATAAGTGAAAAGTAGCTTTCTTCGCATCTTGAGTTTATTGCTCGCCATAACCAAAATAATAACACGCGGGAGTCCTAAAACAGTGGGGGTTTTTTATTCCTTACAACATTTTACAATAAATCTGAAAAAGAGTGCCACTGTTTTGTTTTTTACGGAAAAAGCTGTCAGTTTAGTTGCCAGAATTTTTGTGTTGAATTTACATTGGTTTTTACAACATTATATTGTTAATGGAAAAACAGTACAAGTTCTTTCTCTATTCTGGCAACTTAGCTGCCAGTTTATCTACCGTAAAAACAAGAGATGTCGGATAATATCGGGCTGCCGATATTATCGGCCGATAAATGCTTTAAAATGTAATAACGGAAATTATCGGTATCGGTTTCAAAAAGTAAAATTTATGACTTTTTAAAACGCCGCTGTACGGAGTGGTGCACGGACGTAGGGAGAAGTACAGAACGCCAATAAACCTTAAAGGCACTGCTTTTGCGTGCCGGCCCAGTCACATAATATCTACGGCTTTTCACACACACAAGTGAATGCAAAGCATACTTGGTCAACAGCCATACAGGTCACACTGAGGGTGGCGGTATAAACAACTTTAACACTGTTACAAATATGCGCCACACTGTGAACCCACACCAAACAAGAATGACAAACACATTTCGGGAGAACATCCACACCGTAACACAACATAAACACTACAGAACAAATACCCAGAACCCTCTTGCAGCACTAACTCAACCCTGCCCACCTCAACCTCCTCATGCTCTCTCAAGGAGAGCATGTCCCAAATTCCAAGCTGCTGTTTTGAGGCATGTTAAAAAAAAATAATGCACTTTGTGACTTCAATAATAAATATGGCAGTGCCATGTTGGCATTTTTTTCCATAACTTGAGTTGATTTATTTTGGAAAACCTTGTTACATTGTTTAATGCATCCAGCGGGGCATCACAACAAAATTAGGCATCATAATGTGTTAATTCCACGACTGTATATATCGGTATCGATTGATATTGGAATCGGTATGTAAGAGTTGGACAATATCGGAAAATCGGATATCGGCAAAAAAGCCATTATCGGACATCTCTAATAAAAACAGATGTACCATCAACAGAATTTTTACGCAAAAAACTGGTAGTATTTTTTCAATTTACAGTACTCTCCCTTACAGATAGGGTGAGAAGCTCTGCCATCCGGGAGGAGCTCAAACTAAAGCCACTGCTCCTCCACATCGAAAGGAGCCAGATGAGGTTTACCATGAATTGATTAACGTGGACCCCGACTTAAACAAGGTGAAAAACTTATTCGGGTGTTACCATTTAGTGGTCAATTGTACGGAATATGTACTGTACTGTGCAATCTACTAATAAAAGTTTCAATCAATCAATCATGTGGTTCGGGCATCTGGTCAGGATGCCACCCAAACGCCTCCCTAGAGAGGTGTTTGGGCGCGTCCGACCGGTAGGAGGCCACGGGGAAGACACGTTGGGAAGACTATGTCTCCCGGCTGGCCTGGGAACGCCTCGGGATCCCCCGGGAAGAGCTGGACGAAGTGGCTGGGGAGAGGGAAGTCTGGGCTTCCCTGCTTAGGCTGCTGCCCCCGCGACCCGACCTCGGATAAGCGGAAGAAGATGGATGGATGGATGCTGTAAATATCCACCCACAAATGGGAACATATGAATACCTTTCCTACTGCAAATAGACTTGTAACGCCGCCCCCAACACTGGTTATTAATACTTTAGCAAACAGCAGAGGAGGCTTTGTGATGCTAATTTGAAGAGAATGGTAATCGATGGAGCAGAGTCATCAAATAACTGTCCTGCAGCTAAGAAATGTGGATTTCTATTATATACCAACTATCATTTCAATGATATTGAAAGCTGATTTAAAATTCACTTTTTCTTTGATTTTGTCAAAAAAAATGTCTTGAAAAACTGTCTTCTTGCGTTCCAGGACTGTTTGTCGAATCCAAACTACAACTTTTCCCCTTTGAAGTACTCCCCCCGGGGATCCAACGCACATCCCGGCCTTCTCTTCATTCACTCCTGCAAGGATTCTTTAGTGATCCTCTGTCGTCACTGCCATCTTGATGTCATCCACGTCTTCAAAGCGGCTCCCCCTCCATGACGCCGTTGAGTTTGAAGATGAGGGACGAAAAAAAAAAAAAATCCCACGACTATGAGCTGACGAGTCGTCCTGCCACAACTTTCGCCTATTCTCGTGCATTGAACAAAGCAAAGGCCGTAAACTCCCTTTGCTGGTCGATTCTGTGGCAAGAACTATCGGTGGACAATACTAAAAGGTTCAAGTTAAAGTACCAATGATTGTCGCACACACACTAGGTGTGGCGATATTATTCTCTGTATTTGACCCATCACCCTTGATCAACCCCTGGGAGGTGAGGGGAGCAGTGAGCAGCAGCGGTGGCCGCGCCCAGGAATCATTTTTGGTGATTTAACCCCCAATTCCAAGCCTTGATGCTGAGTGCCAAGCAGGGAGGTAATGGGTCCCATTTTTATAGTCTTTGGTATGACTCGGCCGGGGTTTGAACTCACAACCTACCGTTTTCAAGGCGGACACTCTAACCACTAGGCCACTGTGATCCTCAAAATCATCAACAAATCCTGGAACTTTTTTGACACACTTCTTACGTTCAGAGATTTTGTGTTATATTCGGGGATTATCTGTGTCAATCCAAACTAGTGGCTGTGCCAGCAATCGGAGGGTTGCTGGTTACTGGGGTTCAATCCCCACCTTCTACCATCCTAGTCATGTCCGTTGTGTCCTTGGGCAAGACACTTCACCCTTGCTCCTGATGGCTGCTGGTTAGCGCCTTGCATGGCAGCTCCCGCCATCAGTGTGTGAATGTGTGTGTGAATGGGTGAATGTGGAAATACCGTCAAAGCGCTTTGAGTACCTTGAAGGTAGAAAAGCGCTATACAAGTATAACCCATTTATCATTTATTTATCTTTGAAGTGGCAGGTGTATAAGAAGTTGTGCAAACACGATAGGGATGCCCATACATTTACAGTAAATTACACACTAGTGTTGTCCCGATACCAATATTTTGGTACCGGTAACGAATCAGAGGCTACTCAGAAGGTGAGATTACTCCTGGAAATTACTGGCCAAAGGTAAAGATGTGTGTCCAAGTTAAAGGAAACGGCAGGCTGTCTTCTTTTAATAGATTTGCTGTGGTCTGGAACAACACGGCACACAAACAACTATTTGAAATGCAGCCGATATTACATACAGATAATGCGTAATGAGATATGCAAAACTAAATGTATACAAAGAGGATAAAAGTAAAGGAAATTAAATGAGCTCAAATATACCTACAAATGAGACACAATAATGCAATATGTACATACAGCTAGCCTAAATAGCATGTTAGCATTGATTTGCTTGCAGTCACGCACTGACAAATATGCCTGATTAGCACTAAGAGAAGTTAATAACATCAACAAAGCGCACCTTTGTGCATTCACGCACAGCATAAAACATTTGGTGGACAAAATGAGACAAAGAAGGAGTGGAAGATGTTGCATGTAAACAAACTGTTGCGTCACAGTCCACACTATGGTGAGCTCAAGAACCGCCGAAATTAGTAGGACAAAACGATGTCCACCAAATACTCTCATCAGTGAAGCATACACACAAACATATTAAACAGTGGGCTTTCTAACAATTGGGAAGGTTTGTGTCGTGTTTGTCCTCAAACAAAAAACATACTAAAACAAAAAAAATACATTTTCAATCCTTTTTTAAAAATGCTCCAGGGAGCCACTAGGGCAGCACTAGTTAAATCACAAGTTTGAACCCCAGAGTTTTATGTGTATATATAATTTTATATTTATATACATTCATGTTTTTGTGTTTATGTTTTATTTTAAGTTACTAAACAGGACTCGGGCTGTTTAGTACGAGCGAGTCGATTATTATTGAGGTTATTTTCTGAGCCATTAGCTCATTTACATGAAAAAATTGTATTAAACATGAATATCGGGAAACAAATTGCACGACGGTGAATTATAACGGCTATGAACATCAGCATGCATTGGCAAGCCTGCACACACTCCACTTTTAATAATGTCTCCAGAGGCTTTGCGTATGGAATAGCCAAGTTTCCCTCTCAAGTTCAAACTAGCATCTAATAAATCCCAACGACATTATTCCCGTCACATTTTGGGTCATGTCAGAAGTCATAATGAAAGACATGACGTGCTTTAAATAACCGGAGGGTGCCGATACACACGCGATGTCCTTGAGCGTTGAAAAAAAGAAAAGGACAGGTTGGAGACGGAAATGAAATTCCGGGCGACATAAAACAGGCGACAATGAAAGCGGCGCGATGCGTTTTGTGTGATGGGATTCTTCTACCTCATTCTCAGGAGAGTGACTGTGATGAGGAACGCAATGGGGGAGGAAAACATTTTTGGTACAGTTTCATCAACCAACCAGGAAAATGTGACACATTTCTTATATTTTTTTTGCTGGTGTCAAGTTATCCCACTGCAAACATGCAATCTGCAAAGAGACAAAGCAGTGTGGACTTGTATATACATTTTTGGTAACACTTTAGTATGGGGAACATATTCACCATTAATGAGTTGCTTATTAACATGCAAATTAGTAACATATAGGCTCTTAATGAGTCATTATTAAGTACTTATTAATTCCTTATTTTACATGGCCTTATTATACAACCAGTAAGCCATTAACTAAGAGTCTTCCCTCAATAACCTCAGAATTATTGCTTATTAGTAACCCTAACTTTAACCCTTATATGTTCCCCTAGTGTCCAAATAACTCTAAATTAAGTCTTTGTTACTTTAATAAGCAACTAAATAATGGCGAATATGTTCCCCGTACTAAAGTGTTATACATTTTTTTTCTAACCCAGGGATTATCAAACGTTTTTTGTTTTTTTCCACCAAGTACCACCTCAAAAAACACCAAGTACCACCATAATAACCAACATTAAAATATAGTAGCGCAGTAGGCCTAAATATTCATTAAAACAAGGCGGAGGTTTTTTTTAACAATTCATATTTTTGGCCATACATTACACACAGTTTGAACAGTAACACTGTAATTGAATATTTAATTAGGCAGGGTTCTTTGGCATACGACTAGACCAGGGGTCGGCAACCCAAAATGTTGAAAGAGCCATATCGGACCAAAAATACAACAACAAAAATCTGTCTGGAGCCTCAAGAAAATAAAAGTCTTATATAATTGTTATAATGAAGGCAACACATGATGTAAATGTCTATACTAGCTATATTAGCCTACTATCAAAGGCTGACGCTAATCTTCGTTGACAGAAATGTTGTATTTTAATGTTAATTCTACACATTTTTGCAACATTGGAAATCATTAGTAAAATGGAAGCTTCTCACAGGATGAGATAACTTCTGGAAATGACTGGCTCACAATGGCCAAAAGCACAGATGTGTGTGTCCAAGTTTAAGGAAAACGGCAGGCTGTCTTCTTCTAATGTATTTTTTTACAATCTTTGCGAGCTGGGTAACGTTTGCTGTGGTCTGGAACAACATGGCACACAAACAACTATGAGAAATGCAGCCAATATTACATACAGATAACGTGTCATGAGACATGCAAATATAAATTAAATACACAGAGGACATAAGTAAAGGAAATTAAATGAGCTCAAATATACCTACAAACGAGGCGTAACGATGCAATATGTACACACAGCTAGCCTAAATAGCATGTTAGCATCGATTAGCTTGACCAAATATGCCTGATTAGCACTCCAACAAATCAATAAAATCAACAAAGCTCACCTTTGTGCATTCACGCACAGCATACAACGTTTGGTGGACAAAATGAGACAAAGGAGGAGTGGCATAAAACACGTCTTTCTGTGGCAGCATCGGAGAGAGTTGTGCATGTAAACAAACTACGATGAGTTCAAGGATCGCTGAAATTAGTATGACAAAACGGTGCTTGCAAAATACTCTCATCAGTGAAGCATGTTTAATATAAACAGTGGGATTTCTAACAATTAGGAGGGTTTGTGTCATGTTTGTTCTCCTACAGAAAATATATTAAAACAACAACTTTTTTTTTTCTTTATCTTTTTCCATTTTCACACATCTCTGAAAGAGGTCCAGGGAGCCACTAGGGCGGCGCTAAAGAGCCGCATGCGACTCTGCTGACCGCCGCACTAGATGGAGGCTGCCTACCATTGTCACAGTTTTAAAATCCCTGTTCTAAACATTCTAAAATACACTTTCAAGAGCAGGATTAGGATGCCTATAGTTGTCCAATGTGTTGCTATGGTGTTACCCTCTCTTGTGGACCTTGAAAAAATACTGAGACCAAAGAGTGCAGAATTATCATTGTATCTATTTTAAGAACAGCTTCCACTTCTATACACACATTTCCGGTTTGATTTGTTTACCTTTGCTTTCATAAATTACACTGTCAATCATTTTTATGTTAGACTTTGTTACATCTAATATTGGGGAGTCCGCGAAAGATAAATGTACGTATTATTAACAAAATACATACTTAGGGCTGTGAAATTTAATGCATTAACTCTGGTAATTAATGACAAAAACATAGTATTAATCATGTACAGTTGCAGATTAATCACACCATTTATTTTGAACGCAAATGCTCCTAAACCAGAGGTGCCCACACTTTTTCTGCAGGCGAGCTGACATCACATGGACAAGGATAAGACCATCTGGAGGAAAGTTATGTGGTCAGATGAAACAAAAATTGAGCTGTTTGGCCTTAATACCCAGCAATATGTTTGGAGGAGAAAAGGTGAGGCCTTTAATCCCAGGAACACCACACCTACCGTCAAGCATGGTGGTGGTAGTATTATGCTCTGGGCCTGTTTTGCTGCCAATGGAGCTGGTGCTTTACAGAGAGTAAATGGGACAATGAAAAAGGAGGATTACCTCCAAATTCTTCAGGACAACCTAAAATCATCAGCCCGGAGTTTGGGTCTTGGGCGCAGTTGGGTGTTCCAACAGGACAATGACCCCAAACACACGTCAAAAGTGGTAAAGGAATGGCTAAATCAGGCTAGAATAAGGTTTTAGAATGGCCTTCCCAAAGTCCTGACTTTAACGTGTGGACAATGCTGAAGAAACAAGTCCATGTCAGAAAACCAACAAATTTAGCTGAACTGCACCAATCTTGTCAAGAGGAGTGGTCAAAAATTCAACCAGAAGCTTGTGGATGGCTACCAAAAGCGCCTTATTGCAGTGAACTTGCCAAAGGACATGTAACCAAATATTAACATTGCTGTATGTATAATTTTGACCCAGCAGATTTGGTCACATTTTCAGTAGACCCATAATAAATTCATAAAAGAACCAAACTTCATGAATGTGTTTTGTGACAAATAAGTATGTGCTTCAATCACTCTATCACAAAAAAAGTTGTAAAAGTTGTAAAAAATATTGGAAACCCAAGAAAGCCATGACATTATGTTCTTTACAAGTGTATGTAAACTTTTGACCACGACTGTACTTTTCAATTGACCAAATCGAAGGCATCTACCTCATTCATATATATAATTTATATGTATTTATTTATGAAAGAGACATTTTTGTTTACAAGTTAAATGTGTTGTTATTTTATTTGATATACTTTTTGTATTTTATTTGTGAATATTTTTCCAAAAGTAGTAAGATATATTCTTAAATATTATTCTGAAAATGCATTTTTACAAATAAAGGCCTCCTTTCTAATAAAGACCTCCAAGAATACAATGCATTGTTATTCTAAGTCTTTAGTATTTTATATAATATACTTTAATACATATCATATTTTTTTATAATGCTGTGGAAATAAAAAATAATAAACACCTCATCTATGATAAATACCTTATTATAATACTAAAATAGAAGATATAATTTTATAGTTGCAAAAATACTTATTGTAATACATACTGCATATATATAGTATTTATTGATGATACAAACTAAATATATTAACAAATACCGTATTTTTCGGACTATAAGTCGCAATTTTTTTCGTAGTTTGTGTGTAGTTATGTGAGAAATTATTAACAAATTACCGTAAAATATCAAATAATATTATTTAGCTCATTCACGTAAGAGACTAGACGTATAAGATTTCATGGGATTTAGCGATTAGGAGTGACAGATTGTTTGGTAAACGTATAGCATGTTCTATATGTTATAGTTATTTGAATGACTCTTACCATAATATGTTACATTAACATACCAGGCACGTTCTCAATTGGTCATTTATGCGTCATATAACGTACACTTATTCAGCCTGTTGTTCACTATTCTTTATTTATTTTAAATTGCCTTTCAAATGTCTATTCTTGGTGTTGGGTTTTATCAAATACATTTCCGCAAAAAATGTGACTTATACTCCAGTGCGACTTATATATGTTTTTTTCCTTCTTTATTGTGCATTTTCGGCCGGTGCAACTTATACTCCGGAGCGATTTATACTCCGAAAAATACGGTACATAAAATAAAATAAAATAAAACATGCAATAAACAAATGTAAAAATAACATAATAATAGTAATAGATAATAATAATAATAGGCCCGTTACCTCCCTGCTTGGCACTCAGCATCAAGGGTTGAAATTGGGGATTAAATCCCCAAAATTATTCCTGAGCGCGGCCACTGCTGCTGCTCACTGCTCCCCTCACCTCCCAGGGGATGGAACAAGGGGATGGGTCAAATGCAGAGGATAATTTCACCGCACTTAGTGTGTGTGTGACTATCAGTGGTACTTTAACTTTAACTTATACTTTAATGTAAATGTAAATGTGCCATTTTAGTCCCTTATACATTTTTATTGAAGCCTTCTGATAAAACTGCTGCCATGGGAACAGTCATCTCTTCAGCTGTCAGTGTTGTCACATCAAAACAATGCCTCAAACTCTTTAATGGGGTTGGTCAGAAAAAAATTGGGACTTTCAAAACGGCGTTCATGTGACATTTCAACATTTTATGTGAACAAATATTGTTGCTTTTTGTTGCCGTAAGCCGTGCAAAAAAAAAAGAAAAAAAAGAAAAGGAAAAAAAAAGCAGCGTGTCAATGCCGCAGGCTGTTTATTGCTTATTGGGAGTAGTGCATACATATTTTATGATGTCTGGTGAAAAGATCATCTCAGGCAAACATGATAGAAGCGCAAATATTGTTGCAAAAAGTCACGTTTATGAATGCAAGAACTGAGACACAACAAAGGCGAGGTCCTGGTATAAATCTAAGTCAGGAAGATAAATAGACAAATAAAAAGTACAATGTGCTTGACCTGGAGGGTATAATGGCTAAGGAATATTCATGGGCAATACACCACTGCAAGGCCTACTAATATCATTGCAGTTAAGATTAATGTATGGATTTTTTCAGCACTATGTTCAGCATATTTAGGAATGATGATCAGCATATGTAACACCGTGCCTTTTATATTTATTAACCAGTGTGTAATCAAAAAAGGAGGAGGAATGAGAAGGCAGTTATGGATTTTCCAGTTCGCGTGGTACTCAGACATGCATGCCGAAATGCGCGGTATCCACTTAGCAGTGAGAACCGGGTAGCAGCCTGTGGCACTGCGGAGACCGATGCTGATTATTACCTTTCACTCAGCGTTTAAAGGCTTCCTCATTAGCGCTGAAACCTCGCCGCGGAGCGAGGACTTCCGCTCGTCAGCGCTTTGGCCTCCTCCGCCTCAAACACCACCCGCCGCAGAGTGCGAGGGCAAACATCACGAATCCGTCAACAAGACAAGGTGTCTAAAGATAGACGATGCTGGAGCGAAGAGGCGTTCAAGGGGGCTGGTGATTGTCTGACAGGCACATGCCTAACGACACGCAACAGTTACAATGTGATTCGAGTGTCAATGCAGTGCATGTGTACTTTCTTTGCTCGACAATACTCTCTTTGTACTTAGTAACCCAAAACATTGAAAGAACCATATTGGACCAAAAATACAAAAAAAGAGTCTGTCTGGAGCCGCAAAAAATTAAAAGCAGTATATAAGTATTATAATGAAGGCAACACATGATGTAAGTGTCTATATCAGCTATATTAGCCTACTATCAAAATGACTTTAAAAGCCCTATATAAGTGTTATAATGATAGCAACACATGATGTAAGTGTCTATATTAGCTATATTAGCCTACTATCAAAATGACTTTAAAAGTCTTATATAAGTGTTATAATGAAGGAAACACATGATGTAAGTGTCTATATTAGCTATAATAGCCTACTATCATAATGGCTTAAAAAAACGTATATAAGTGTTATATATATACTGGCCAAAAGTATAGATTGTGTGTGTCCAAGTTAAAGGAAACGGCAGGCTGTTTTCTATTAATAAATTTACTACGATCTTTGGCAAGCTAGGTAATGTTTGCTGTGGTCTGGAACAACATGGCACACAAACAACTATTTTAAATGCAGTCAATATTACATACAGATAATGTGTCATGAGACATACAAAACTAAATTGTATACGAAGAGGATAAAAGTAAAGGATATTAAATGAGCTCAAATATACCTACACATGAGGCATAATGATGCACTTTTTACATACAGCTAGCCTAAATAGCATGTTAGCATTGATTTGCATGTACTGACCAAATTTGCCTGATTAGCACTCCAACAAGTCAATAACATCAACATAGCGCACCTTTGTGCCTTCACGCACAGTATAAAACTTTTGGTGGACAAAATGAGACAAAGAAGGAGTGGAAAATTTTACATGTAAACAAGCTGTTGCGTCACAGTCCACATTATGGTGAGTTCAAGAACCGCCGAAATGAGTAGGACAAAACAATGTTCACCAAATACTCTCATCAGTGAAGCATACAGTGGGCTTTCTAACAATTGGGAAGGTTTGTGTCGTGTTTGTCCTCAAACAAAAAACATACTAAAACAAAACAATTGTTTTTTCCCCCCATCTTTTTCCATTTTCAATCCTTTTTTTTTTTTTAAATGGTACAGGGAGCCACTAGGGCGGCACTAAAGAATGAAGTCCGGCTTGGCTGCGTGGGGGCGGTGGCCCCTGGTTCCCTGGGCACCACACCTACTGTTTGTGGGATGGGCTCTCGGGGAGGCTGGGGCCGTACTCTGGCTCCCGCACACACTGGGAGTCAAATGTATTGTACATGCAAATTCACATATACTCACACACATACATACAGACATACATAGGTACCTACGCTCCCACATACATATACAAATAAATACAGTACATATTTACACACTCAAAGTTCGTACATCCACACGCACATTCATTATACAAACATACTGTATACACATACTGTACATATACATTCACTGTACAAACACACACATACACATACTAGACATATACATTCACTGTACAAACACACACATACATATACTGTACATATACATTCACTGTACAAACACACATATACATATACTGTACATATACATTCACTGTTCAAACACACATACTGTATACACATACTGTACATATACATTCGCTGTACACACATATACACATACTGTACATGTACATTCACTGTACAAGCACACATATACACATACTGTACATATACAAGTACATATGCACACATACACTCATGGACATAATCACGTTTCATCAAACATATATTAACGTTGTTGCCCTAGGGTAAACTGGGTATAACACATGGCACACTGACAAAACTTAACCTATTGTTACTATAACAATCTACAAGGTTAATGTAGGTTGCTTCTCTTTTTTCCCCTCCATTTTTCTGCATTCTTTCGTATCTCAAGTTATCATTACGTATATGTATTGTTGCATTTGAACAATTGTATTGTTGATAATAAAGGTAAAGTATTGGTATTGTTTATTATCAATAGCACTATTTCTATTGGTATTCATATTGCTCAATTTTTAGTGTAATAATGCTCATTGTCATTTCTGTATTTTTTATTTTTATTTTCGCTAACTGCTTATTTGCTATTACTTTTACCATCATATTTGTACATGTCGTATTTGCTGATGTTGCTCTGTTGTTGTTGTTGTTGTTGTTGTTGTTGTTGTTGTTGTTTTTGTCTCTCTGTCTAATCCCCCTCTTGTCCCCACAATTCCCCCCTCTGTCTTCCTTTTTCTCTCTTTCTATCCCCTCCTGCTCCGGCCCGGCTGCACCAAATGATAATATAAATACATTTAATAAAGTCAAAATACAAGTAAGGCAACAAGAGAAGTATCCTACACTTCTCTTTTGTAAAGTAAATCTGAACAGCCGATATGGGCATCTACATCTGCTATATGATTTGCCCGAGAAGCTGGGCAGGACATTAAAATTTTTTTTTTTTAAAAGAATGAAGTATTACCTCCAAATTCTTCAGGACAACCAAAATCATCAGCCCGGAGGTTGGGTCTTGGGCGCAGTTGGGTGTTCCAACAGGACAATGACCCCAAACACACGTCAAAAGTGGTCAAGGAATGGCTAAATCAGGCTAGAATTAAGGTTTTTAGAATGGCCTTCCCAAAGTCCTGACTTAAACATGTGGACAATGCTGAAGAAACAAGTCCATGTCAGAAAACCAACACATTTAGCTGAACTGCACCAATTTTGTCAAGAGGAGTGGTCATAAATTCAAGCAGAAGCTTGCCAGAAGCTTGTGGATGGTAAGCTAGTTAATGTTTGCTGTGGTCTGGAACAACATGACACACAAACTACTATCTGAAATGCAGGCAATATTACATACAGATAATGTGTCAGAGACATGCAAAACTAAATTATATACAAAGAGGATAAAAGTAAAGGATATTAAAGGAGCTGAAATATACCTACAAATGAGGCATAATGATGCTATATGTACATACAGCTAGCCTAAATAGAATGTTAGCATTGATTAGCTTGCGTTCATGCACTGACCAAAAATGCCTGATTAGCACTCCAACAAGTCAATAACATCAACAAAGCGCACTTTTGTGCATTCACACACGGTATAAAACATTTGGTGGACAGAATGAGACAAAGAAGGAGTGGAAGATTTTACATGTAAACAAACTGTTGCGCCACAGTCCACACTATGGTGTGTTCAAGAACCACCGAAATGAGTAGGACAAAACCATGTTCACCAAATACTCTCATCAGTGAAGCATACGCACACACATTAAACAGTGGGCTTTCTAACAATTGGGAAGGTTTGTGTCGTGTTTGTCCTCAAACAAAAAACATACTAAAACAAAACAGTTTTGTTTTTTTCTCCCATCTTTTTCCATTTTCAATCCTTTTTTTTTTTTTAAATGGTGCAGGGAGCCACTAGGGCAGCACTAAAGAGAGTGTAATCGTTTATGTGAGCATGTCTCCAAAACTATGTCAAATATGTTTTTGTTTTTAATGCATGTCATATTATCTTTGGGTTTGAGAGAGTCACCATGTCCTATAAAAATATATATTGCGGTGCACTGGATCACCAGTGCACATCCTGCTCATGCCCAACAGGAACATGACTGATTATTGTTGTAACGCCGCATGCATCCCTTCCAAGGACATTAACTACCATTGCAATGTTAAGCAAACTGAAGACAATTCCCAAATCTGCTCATTGATTCCTTCTTCCTGTGGCCCAGGCTCCAGCGGAGGTTATAAAATCAACTGTTCCCCCGCTTCCCCTCTTTGGATTGCTTTATGTGGACAGCTCTACTTCTTTAACAATGCCGCAACCCAAGCGACTGCCTTTGCAACAGCTCAGAGAGCGAGCGACGTGGGGCCATTTTGGCCGCCACGGGCGCCATGATAGAGACCGGGCTGGAGTCAGCGCTCGAATAAAACCCCCTCTGCAGCAGGTAACACCATCATTTGTTTGGCTATAGAGCTTCCTGGATGGCGTGTTGTAAAGTAAAGCAGGAGTAACCTTTACCAATAAAGCTCTAGGCTTTTTGTCGCCCGAAACAAGATTATATTTGCGGCCCCGGCGATTCTAGGGTTGGATTAATAAAGTCGCCGATCAAATTGAACCCTCCAGGCTTCAAATGTCACTAGTGATTAAAATCATAAACATTGCACGCCTAAATTGACTTGATAGTAGTCAGAGCCTTGCCGGCCATCGTGGTTGTGGTACGGGCATAGCACCAAATTCCGGGTCCCCATACACAAGACTCTTGAATCTAACCCAGTGGTTCTTAACCTTGTTTGAGGTACCAAACCCCAACAGTTTCATATGTGCATTCACTGAACCCTTCTTTAGTGAAAAATTTAACTTTTTTTTTTTTTTTTAATTCAAGACAAAGTTATGTTTTTTTTACTGGTGCACAAAATGAACTGTTCAAAGAACAAAACCAACACAGTGCATAAACTCACAACAAATTCCACACCTGCAAATCAGATGGAAAATTAGAGGGAACATTGTTTTGGGGTATCCATAGTAGGCCGATAGGGAGAAGTTTTTATTTACAAGATGAGTCGGGTGTGTCTTGACCTACGCGGCGGAGGCTCCACCGAACCCCTGAAGCCGACTCACCGAACCCCTAGGGTTCGATCGAACCCAGGTTAAGAACCACTGATCTAACCTAAACCAAACAACGCCGCCACGTACAAACACACTTGATACGTTTACATGCCCTAAAGAACTAACTCCGGCAGCAATTTTGATGGGCTTGCTATCTGTGCTGTAAACCTATGGCATTGAAGCTAAAAAGCTCGCATAAAATGTTAGCATGGTATCGTTAGCTTGTAATTAAAAATAGAGTTAGCACACTTGGAAGATGGATACATATTTAAAAACCCATGAAGCGGTAGAAAATGGATATATATATATATATATATATATATATATATATATATATATATATATATATATATATATATATATATATATATATATATATATTAATACAGTTGTGGTCAAAATTTTGCATACACTTGTAAAGAACATTGTAGAGGTTGCCCTCTAGTAGGTTCTTCAGACCACCACACACTGCCAGGAGAGCCAGGAATTCCGGGTACAACACTGTTTTATTTGCATATAATAGTGCAAAGTCTTTTGCTTTCCAGCAAACTGTCTTTCTCTCCTGCGTCCGCTCAGCAGCACCTCCAACTCCAACTACTCGTCTCATCACGGCTGCTGCTAATAAAGGCGACAGGTGATTAGATAACAAGGCCCACCTGGGCCATCTACGCACCTGTCGCAACACCCCGTTCAGCGGCAGGCCCACCGGCCACGCCTCCCTCCGCAAATCAATCAATCAATCAATGTTTATTTATATAGCCCTAAATCACAAGTGTCTCAAAGGGCTGCACAAGCCACAACGACATCCTCGGTTCAGATGCCACATAAGGGCATAGAAAAATGCAACCCAGTGGTATGTCAATGAAAATGACAAACATAATGTCATCGCTGTCTTGAGTTTCCAATACATTTCTACAACTCATATTTTTTGTGATAGAGTGATTGGAGCACATACTTGTTTGTCACAAAAAACATTCATGATGATTGGTTCTTTTATGAATTTATTATGGGTCTACTGAAAATTACATCACATCTGACATCACAAGGACAAAGATAAGACTTTCTGGAGGAAAGTTTTGTGGTCAGAGGAAACAAAAATTGAGCTGTTTGGCCACAATACCCAGCAATATGTTTGGAGGAGAAAAGGTAAGGCTTTTAATCCCAGGAACACCACACCTACCAACAAGCATGGTGGTGGTAGTATTATGTGCTCTGGGCCTGTTTTGCTGCCAATGGAACTGGTGCTTTACAGAGAGTAAATGGGACAATTAAAAAGGAGGATTACCTCCAAATTCTTCAAGACACCTAAAATCATCAGCCCGGAGGTTGGGTCTTGGGCGCAGTTGGGTGTTCCAACAGGACAATGACCCCAAACACACGTCAAAAGTGGTAAAGGAATGGCTAAATCAGGCTAGAATTAAGGTTTTAGAATGGCCTTCCCAAAGTCCTGACTTAAACGTGTGGACAATGCTGAAGAAACAAGTCCATGTCAGAAAACCAACACATTTAGCTGAACTGCACCAATTTTGTCAAGAGGAGTGGTCAAAAATTCAACCAGAAGCTTGCCAGAAGCTAGTGGATGGTAAGCTAGTTAATGTTTGCTGTGGTCTGGAACAACATGACACACAAACTACTATCTGAAATGCAGGCAATATTACATACAGGTAATGTGTCATGAGACATGCAAGACTAAATTATATACAAAGAGGATAAAAATAAAGGATATTAAATGAGCTCAAATATACCTACAAATGAGGCATAATTATAACGACCGGGTCGCATCGTGGTACGAGGTGTTCTCCCAAGGATGCAGACGGGCTCGGACACAGCTTGCAGGTAGGAAAAATGATTTATTGAAGAACTAAATCAGACAGGAAAAAACAAAACGACTAGCGTGGGAGCTAGCAAGCAAAATAATGTAGCATGAGAGCTAGCAGGAAACAAAGTGGTCGTAACTTGTTGCATGAAAGCAAATTAGGAAGCCAGGCAGAGTGCTGCCCGGGCGAAGACTAAATAGCCCTCTGATTAGCGCTCGGGCAACAGGTGCGCGTCCCGAAACGCTAACCAGAGGCAGGTGAGCAAAAATCTGCCGTCATGGCAACAGAAACAAAACACACATGACACTAAACTGTAAACAAACTGATCCGAGCAGCGGATCCTAACAGTACCCCCCCCTAAAAGGACAGATTCCAGATGTCCCTTGAAAACAAAAAAAAACAACTGGAACCCGAAAAAAAAAAACAAGCAAAAAGTTCACGAGTCAAGGGCGGGTGGGGGGGTGACTTGGTGGTGGGTCGCCAGGCCACGTGTCCCCGAATCTACCGGGGAAGGGTCAGGTGGCGGCGGCGAATGGAACGCCGCCGCCGCTGGCGAGGCGGGCGAGGCGGGCGACCACGGTAAGGCCACATTCGTGGCCGCCGAGAAGGTGGGCGTGAGTGGCGCCAGAATCTCAGCAGCCTCTGAGTCCTCGAGGGCTGCATGCGGGGACCTGCTTTCCGCTTGCGCCGCCGGACCACTCGAGGTCGCTGAGATGTCGCCGTGGAGGCGGTGGGAGTCGCTGTCGTGGCAGCCGGAGTCGCTGTCGTGGCAGCCGGAGTCGCTGTCGTGGCAGCCGGAGTCGCTGTCGTGGCAGCCGGAGTCGCTGTCGTGGCAGCCGGAGTAGCTGTCGTGGCAGCCGGAGTCGCTGTCGTGGCAGCCGGAGTCGCTGTCGTGGCAGCCGGAGTCGCTGTCGTGGCAGCCGGAGTCGCTGTCGTGGCAGCCGGAGTCGCTGTCGTGGCAGCCGGAGTCGCTGTCGTGGCAGCCGGAGTCGCTGTCGTGGCAGCCGGAGTCGCTGTCGTGGCAGCAGGAGTCGCTGTCGTGGCAGCAGGAGTCGCTGTCGTGGCAGCAAGAGTCGCTGTCGTGGCAGCAGGAGTCGCTGTCGTGGCAGCAGGAGTCGCTGTCGTGGCAGCTGGAGTCGCTGTCGTGGCAGCCGGAGTCGCTGGTGCGAGAACCAGTCGTGGTACAGGTGCTGGTGCGAGAACCAGCCGTGGTGCAGGTGCTGGTGCGAGAACCAGTCGTGGTGCAGGTACTGGTGCGAGAACCAGTCGTGGTGCAGGTACTGGTGCGAGAACCAGTCGTGGTGCAGGTACTGGTGCGAGAACCAGTCGTGGTGCAGGTACTGGTGCGAGAACCAGTCGTGGTGCAGGTACTGGTGCGAGAACCAGTCGTGGTGCAGGTACTGGTGCGAGAACCAGTCGTGGTGCAGGTACTGGTGCGGGGACCAGCCGTGGAGCAGGTACTGGTGCGGGGACCAGCCGTGGAGCAGGTACTGGTGCGGGAACCAGCCGAGGTGCCGGTACTGGTGCGGGAACCAGCCGAGGTGCAGGTACTGGTGCGGGAACCAGCCGAGGTGCCGGTACTGGTGTGGGAACCAGCCGAGGTGCAGGTACTGGTGTGGGAACCAGCCGAGGTGCAGGTACTGGTGTGGGAACCAGCCGAGGTGCAGGTACTGGTGTGGGAACCAGCCGAGGTGCAGGTACTGGTGTGAGAACCAGTCGAGGTGCAGGTACTGGTACCTGTGGTGGAGCTGGTGCTAGCCTTAGCCTTGGCGCTAGCTTAGGTGCAGGTGGCCTAGCTGGCGGTTGCGGCTTAGCAGGCCGTCGGACTGGTGGCGGTGGCCGAGCAGGAGGTTGCGGCTTAGCACGCCGTTGTGCCACCCCACTCGCACAGCTCCCAGTACTAGCCCCCCCCTCAAAAAGCGGATCCCAGACGCGCTCCTTGTGGATTGGAACCGTCTTCAAGGGTGGGTGGAGGGAGGTCGGGGGGAGGGCTGAATCCTCTCCTCTAAATTGTCCAAACTGTCTATTGTCACCCCACACTTGAGACTGGGACTGACTAGATTTAGTCCTTAAAAAAATGTCCTGGTAATGTTTTATCTTAGAATTAAAGTCACTTGAAAATGGCTGGCAGGAAGAATTGACATGATGTCTAAAAAAGTCTTTGTCTATGACGTCATCCAAAATGGACGGGACAACGTCATCAAGCGGCGTGTCATCAGGGGGTGCCGGCGGAATGACGTCATCGCTGCAGTCCCAGTGATTGACAGGCCAGTCATAACAGTCTTCGGTAAGGTAGTTGATGAGATTAACAGACCTTTGAAGAGGTGAATCTTGGGCTGAATGTAGCTTGCTGTGTACCGGTGGAGGAGTCTGTGGGAGTGGCGCGTCTTGGCAGCGAAGTGAAGACCTCTTTGGTGGCTTCCGTCTTCGCTGACGCGTCCGGTGGTGCGGAGGTGTGGCGATGTCCTCGGGCCAAACGGAGTGGATTGGGACCAACTCTCCGTTAGGACCCCATATCAGGTCCTGGCGCTCCGAGTGGGAATAGCGGAGAGTCTCCGCCTCCATTGCTCGCAACACCATCCACGCACCTTCGTCCATCTCCTCCGACGTGCTCGTTGCGGGAGAACTTCTTGGTGGCTTCCTACTGTAACGACCTGGTCGCATCGAGGTGCGGTGGTGTTCTCCCAATGATGCAGACGGGCTCGGACACAGCTTGCAGGTAGAAAAATGATTTATTTTCACAAATCAGACAGAAAAAACAAAAACGACTAGCATGGGAGCTAGCAAGCAAAATAATCTAGCATGAGAGCTAGCAGGAAGCAAAGTGGTCGTAACTTGTTGCATGAGAACAAACTAGGAAGCCAGGCAGAGTGCTGCCCGGGCGAAGACTAAATAGCCCTCTGATTAGCGCTCGGGCAACAGGTGCGCGTCCCGAAACGCTAACCAGAGGCAGGTGAGCAAAAATCTGCCGTCATGGCAACAGAAACAAAACACACATGACACTAAACTGTAAACAAACTGATCCGAGCAGCGGATCCTAACAATAATGATGCAATATGTATAGTACTTACAGCTAGCCTAAATAGCATGTTAGCATTGATTAGCTTGCGTTCATGCACTGACCAAAAATGCCTGATTAGCACTCCAACAAGTCAACAACATCAACAAAGCGCACTTTTGTGCATTCACACACAGTATAAAACATTTGGTGGACAGAATGAGACAAAGAAGGAGTGGAAGATTTTACATGTAAACAAACTGTTGCGCCACAGTCCACACTATGGTGAGTTCAAGAACCGCGGAAATTAGTAGGACAAAACGATGTTTGATTGATTGATATATTTTTATTTCAAATATGCATAAAAACAAGAGCAAGCCTGATCCAATACAGTGCTATAGCCTTAACAGCCATTATAACAAAATGAAAAACAATGGAGAATAAAAAACAAAAACAAATGAGCATTGGACTTTCTTTTTCTTTTCTTTTTTTTTCCTTCTTTTTTTTTTACATATTTGAAAATGAGTGAGAAGAAGTTTACACTTATTTAATCCCACCCCTTTTCTTTAAATCATAAATTACTCTGAGCTAGAACTACCTGTTCACTCAATGTACAAACTCAAAGAACTTGTATATACTGTACATACATCATAGATATATACATACATATGCACACTACACACATACATAGCCACATCATTACCACTAGTGATCATGGAAATGGTATGATGCCACCACAACAACACCACTGCCTCAATGGGCAGCCCCACACTCTTCTGTAACACAAACAACCCAATATCAAAGCCCTTCTTCATCTCTGTACCTCTGGAATACCATGTACTTATACTTCTTTTTAAACTGGTTTATGTTTGGACATTGCTTTAACTCATAATTCAAACCATTCCACAATTTCACTCCACAAATTGAAATACAAAAACTTTTAATGGTCGTTCTATAACTAAGCATTTTGAAATTTAAATTCCCCCTTAAATTATAACCGCCCTCTCGTGTGCTGAACAATTTTTGAATGCTTCCTGGGAGTTTATTTATTTTGGCTTTATACCTTATTTGTGCAGTTTGATACACAATAATATCATTAAATTTCAATATTTTTGACTGTAAGAATAGTGAGTGAGTATGGTCCAGATATCCAACCTTGTTGATGATCCGTACAGCTCTTTTCTGAAGTATAGTTATTGAATTCAATGAGCTTTTATAATTATTCCCCCAGACTTCCACACAGTAGGTTAAATATGGTAAAACTAATGAACAGTAAAGAATGTGGAGTGATTTGTGATCCAGAACCTGCTTTGCTTTATTTATTACTGAGATGCTTCTTGACAGCTTAGATTGTACATGTTTTATATGTGATTTCCAGTTAATTTGATCGTCAATTGTAATTCCAAGGAATTTTATTTCAAAAACCCTTTCAATATCCACTCCATCTATTTGTATCTGCACCCTTGTTTCACGTGTCCTCTTTCCAAACAGTATTAACTTAGTCTTAGTCAGGTTTAATGACAATTTATTATAGTCAAACCAAGTTTTTAGTTTACTCATTTCTTCCATAATGACTTCCTGCAACTGATTTAAGTCATCCCCTGTTCACCAAATACTTTCACTACACACAAACATATTAAACAGTGGGCTTTCTAACAATTGGGAAGGTTTGTGTCATGTTTGTCCTCAAACAAAAAACATACTAAAACAAAAAAAAGTCCTATTTTCACTCCTTTTTTTAAAAATGCTCCAGGGAGCCACTAGGGAGGCACTAAAGAGCCGCATACGGCTCGAGAGCTAGTTAAATCCAAAGTTTGAACCCCAAAGTTTTATGTATATATAATTGTATATATATATATATATTTATGTTTTAGTGTTTATGTTTTATGTTAAGTTAGTAAACAGGAATCGAGCTGTTCAGCACAAGCGAGTCGTTTATTAGTGAGGTTATTTTCTGAGCCATTAGCTCATTTACATTAAAAAAAAAATTGTATTAAACATGAATATCGGGAAACAAATTACGCGACGGTGAATTATAACGGCTATGAACAAAACGATGTTCACCAAATACTCTCATCAGTGAAGCATACACACAAACATATTAAACAGTGGGCTTTCTAACAATTGAGAAAGTTTGTGTCATATTTGTCCTCAAACAAAAAACATACTAAAAAAAAATATTTTTCCATTTTTAATAATTTTTTTTTAATGGCTCCAGGGAGCCACTAGGGCAGCACTAAAGAGCTGACCCCCGGTCTAAGGAAAAAAGAAAATCTCATACATCAGTGAATAAATGGCAAAAACTATGAAGAAACAAATGTACTTTAGACAATAAATCTTTAGATATATAAACTTAAATAGTACGGCCATTTTGGAAATATTTACATAAATCTGTCCCGATGACGCTGTTCGACGGGATGCTGAATGAGAAATTATCTCTATGGGCTTTTAAAAGGACAAGCCGCAATGGTGGTAAACCGAGCTAAAACTATCAGAAAGGACACGGCCTATTAGAAGTTTAGCAGAAACAAAGTATAATTCTAACCAGGAGGTAATTCAGCCTATGAAAGCAGGACGAGCAAACACCTGCAGAGCACCAAGTGACCGGTCGCCGTAATTATGTGGGCCCCCCCTGGTGGTTGTGACCCTAAACAACCACGGAGCAAGTTTACGTCAGGATCCGGCCCTGAATGTCGCTGTATATAAGCGCTGACTGCTGACTCTGAAAAGTCATTCGATTTGTGATTGGACGAAAACCGTACCACAGAAGCCTAAAAACGTGGTCGTAAAGCATCAAGGTGACAGCTCCCCCTCCAGATCCATCAGTGCGTGTGACGGACAGGAAGGTCACAGGTGTGCGGTTATACATCACACTGTAATACAGGCCAATCCCAATCACCTCCTCTTCCCTCGGCGGACACTCCCATTTAGCCTTTCTAATCCTCGCCACCCCGTTTCATGATGCTGGAGACCATGGGCACATTACACACTCCAGCGGAGCTCATTTGTCGCCCTTATGCAAGCGGCCAAGGATCACATAATATCAGCGCTCATGTTTCAGTCCAGGCTGAGAGTAAACAGAGCATCGTACCCTAAAGTGGTCTCCGGATTCTTATCTCAAGATGCTGTCTAAGCTTAAGCCGGGGGTCAGCAACCCGCGGCTCTTTGGTGCCGCCCTAGTGGCTTCCTGCAGCATTTTAAAAAAAGGATTGAAAATGGAAAAAGATGGGGAAAAATGTATTTTTTTTTTTTAGTATGTTTTTTGTTTGAGGACAAACACAACACAAACCTTCCCAATTGTTAGAAAGCCCACTGTTTAATATGTTTGTGTGTATGCTTCACTGATGAGAGCATTTGGTGAACATCGTTTTGTCCTACTAATTTTGGTGGTTCTTGAACTCACCATAGTTGTGTGGACTGTGACGCAACAGTTTGTTTACATGTAAAATCTTCCACTCCTTCTTTCTTTGTCTCATTCTGTCCACCAAATGTTTTATACTGTGTGTGAATGCACAAAAGTGTGTTTTGTTGATGTTATTGACTTGTGTGGCGTTCTAATCAGGCAGTGCATGACTGCAAGCTAATCAATGCGAACATACTATTTAGGCTAGCTGTATGTACATATTGCATCATTAAGCCTCATTTGTAGGTATATTTGAGCTCATTTAATATCCTTTACTTTTAACCTCTTTGTATATAATTTAGTTTTGCATGTCTCATGACACTTTATCTGTATGTAATATTGGCTGCATTTCAGATAGTTGTTTGTGTGCCATGTTGTTCCAGACCACAGCAAACATTTCCTAGCTTGCCAAAGATTGTAATAAATCCATTAGAAGAAGACAGCCTGCAGTTTCCTTAAACTTGGACACACACATCTATACCTTTGGCCATTAAAAGCCAGTAATTTCCAGGAGTTATCTCACCCTCTGAGTAGCCTCTGATTTACTAATGGTTTCTAATGTTGTAAAAATGTGTAGAATAAATATTACATTTCAACATTTCTGTCAACGAAGATTTACTTCAGCCTGCAACACATAGTCATTTTGATAGTAGGCTATTATAGACAATTACGTCATGTGTTGCCTTCATTATAAGACTTATGGCTTTTAATAAGCTAACAGGGGTGTCCAAACTTTTTCCACTCAGGGGCCACACACGTTAAAATCATTTTCATAAATATAATATATAGATATTTTAAACATCCTGCATGTCAGCTTTGTGTTATTACCATCAACATTTTACCTTGTTTTCATTATACTACACCTGTTTGCTCTTTTATTCCACTTTTTTTTGTGTGTTTGTGTGAGTGATAGGGCTTTTAGAATCAGCAGCGGGGCCCAATTTGGCCGCCAGGCAGCACTTTGGACACCTCTGGTTTAGAAAATTGACAAACTAAGTACTTCTCTCAGCAAGGGTCTGTGGTTGTTGCCTTGCTCACACACTGAAAAAAATGTCAACACCCGTGAAGTTGTTAGCCTGCTAACCCTGACTCGTTCTGACCCTACAACACCGACTTGAACACGATATAACTTCAATCATTAAATGTGGGTTTTTTTTCGTAGGGCAATCATGCTGAGAGGCGTGGTCGAGCTTTAAATCTTGTTATCAACTTTGAATGTGTTTGCGATGAAGAAAATTCCCACGGACCAAAACCTCCACAGTGCCTAAAAAAACAGTAATGATCAGTCAAACACAGAATACCTTGCCTACGCTAAGCGACGACGTCTTTGCAGGTGCAATCAAAAAAAGTCTTAATTGCAAAAAGAAAAAAGTAAACGCACCTGTAGCAGCGCAACACAACAACGAAGGTTGGAAAAAAAACAAGAAGAAGAAGAACTGTAGGGATGTGTACCGAATTCTGCATTTTTATAGGCACCGTACTACTGGTATTGATTCACCTAAAATCAAACGGTGCCATAATATGAATCCGTTGTGGCTCGTGGCATCATGTCCAGCTGCAATCTAAACAGTTTAAACACTTGACGAGGAAACAAGTACTCAAGCAGCACTCAGAGTGGGAAATGTTCAATGCCAACAAAGCAAGTACCGTATTTTTCAGACTATAAGGCGCACTTAAAATCCTTTCATTTTCTCAAAATGCGCCTAATGTACGGAATAATTTTGGTCGTGCTTACCGACCTCGAAGCTATTTCATTTGGTACATGGTGAAATGATAAGTGTGACCAGTAGATGGCAGTCACACATAAGAGATACATGTAGACTGCAATATGATGGCATGTAGACTGCAATATGACTCAAGTAAACGACACCAAAATTGTATATGTTCCATTGAAAGTACAGAACATTACACACGGCGCTCAAAAATCTATCAAAATGTTTTTAATACGACTTTGGTAAGCTATGAAGCCGCACCGCTTCATAGTGAGACATATTATCTGGCATTTTGTTTCGCAATATTATTCAAAGGCAACTTTTCTTACCTTCTGGTACCTGCTAAACTGTTTATGGGATCTGCATTAGTCCTGCAAATTTGCGCACTTTCGCCTTTGTAGTCCGTGGTGACACCATAATCAATAAGCTTCTACTTTTTCTCTATTTTCTTGTTATGTGACATTCATCCTCCGCTGTTGCCATTTCTAATATAAAGTAGTGTAGAGTTCTTACTTATATCTGTCAGTAAACTCGCCATGAAAGCGCTAAAACATACCGGTGTAGTGAGTTTACATAATTCACCCAAGGAACTTTAGTTATTAGAGAGTTCCGATCGGACGGTTTTTCACGGGACACATTTCCGGCGTTGTTATTGCACGAGTGAGCCACACATTAGGAGATGCTGCTCTGTTATTGATTGAAGTAAAGTCTGAATGTCATTAAAACAGTTAGCGCCATCTTTTGACACTTCTTCCACTCCCGTCCTTGCACGCTACACCGCTACAACAAAGATGATGGCGAAAAGACGCGTCCGTCCCTTGCACGCGCGTTTCAAGCTGGCTACTCTGTAAACAAACCCCGCCCATTCTGCTTTGTGCGTCGCCTGCCTGGAGCGGCTATGACGTAGATTACCGTAGTAACCCGTATATCACTCAAAAGCGCAGATTCCAACCATTGAAATACTTTCTACAGTTCAAGACTTAAGGTCATCTGAAAACGTCACTGCGCATCATATCGGCGGCTACAGTTTCGATGTTAACAATTTTTCAAAGATTATTTATATAGCCCTAAATCAAGAGTGTCTCAAAGGGCTGCACAAGCCACAACGACATCTTCGACTCAGATCCCACATCAGGGCAAGAAAAACTAAACCCAGTGGGATACAATGAGAAACTTTGGAGGGGACCGCAGATGTGGGGACCCCCGCCCCTGGGCGACCGGTGCAATGGACGTCAAGTGGATCTAGAACAGGGGTCACCAACGCGGTGCCCGCGGGCACCAGGTAGCCCGTAAGGACCAGATGAGTAGCCCGCTGGCCTGTTCTAAAAATAGCTCAAATAGCAGCACTTACCAGTAAGCTGCCTCTATTTTTTAAATTGTATTTATTTACTTGCAAGCTGGTCTCGCTTTGCTCGACATTTTTAATTCTAAGAGAGACAAAACTCAAATAGAATTTGAAAATCCAAGAAAATATTTTAAAGACTTGGTCTTCACTAACTGACAAAGAAACCGATAACAGATTTGGTGTCCAGTTCAAAGAGTGACATGATTTATTTAAAAATTTGAGAGTTTACTTTTGTATTTTACATGAGTTATTATTTGTACAAACATGGTGCAAAGTAATTCATGATTTGTTAAAAAATGTTAGTGGATAGCTAGTTAAAATGGGATATTGTGATTTCACAAGATGGTCTTAGAAGTGATCATTTGAAAATGTTCAATTTGAAAAATGTGCACTTAGAGAAAATATAAAAATAAAGTGTTGCATATTTATATTTATCTGTTTCTATATATATACGTATATATATTGTGATAAATCATTTAGATGATCAGTGTTTCCACAAAGATAAATATCATTAATTATTAATAATAACATAGAGTTAAAGGTAAATTGAGCAAATTGGCTATTTCTGGCAATTTATTTAAGTGTGTATCAAACTGGTAGCCCTTCGCATCAATCAGTACCCAAGAAGTAGCTCTTGGTTTCAAAAAGGTTGGTGACCCCTGATCTAGATCATAGCGTCAGAGTCCAGTCCATAGGGGGGCAGCCGGAGATCGTCTTGGGTGGAGACAAGTCAGCAGCGCAGAAACGTCCTCAACTTTTTGCCAAGCTCTGCCTGTCTACTACACTACTGCCATCTAATGTCTTGGAACTGCAACTGCATGCAAAGTCGAATACATAATACTTGCGAATGAGACTCAGAAATGTAATAAGAAAACAATCTTCCGCTCGAGTGCTGCTGGGCGTGAAGGTTGCCCTTTGCCCACATGACCTAAAAGAGTGTGACGGCAGCTCTAAGCCAGACTCCAACGGGGCAGATTAGATGGAGCTACAGGTGCTGGAATATTAACTCCAGTCTCCAAAAACCAAGAAATTCTGGCTGCAGTTCACAAGAATGCACTGTCATCCCTTTGTGGATGCTTCACAATTGGCTTCCACTTTAGGTGGAGTCAAGCACCGCTGCGCTTTGTGCGGGTGAGAAGCAGGCAGGTTGCACGCCTCAAGGACAACGACCATCCTGTGTTAATTTGCTGAGGCGCCCATAACGCTTCGCCTCTTATGGACTCTGATCAAACAATGTATATGCGGGAGGACATCATCGGTAGATGAGAGATAAAAATGTTCACTCATTCCGCCCGAGATTGGTTGTGATGTCAGGGACGCGCATCGGAGAGGTGCAAGTCAGTTAGTTATTCAAAGCATCAGTGAACAGGTGGGCTTTTCATCAAGTATGCAAGCCTGACTTCCTGGCAGCCTGAAGTCACGTCCCAGCTGAGATCCTACATACGTTCTTGTATATTTACATACGGCAGAAGGAGGAAAACGTTGATTTGAGCTGTTTGGATTCATCAACGGCCGAGTTTTTTGGGGGGGAAAAAAGTAGAAATATTGCATTTTCAGCTCAATAGTTTTCAGATGTTGATTATTGCACAACATTGTGTTCTTTTCTGATAAACCTTCATAACTCAACTGCATGTCATACACTGACAAGCCTTAACATTAGGGTAGGGTTGTACGGTATACCGGTATTAGTATAGTACCGCGATACTAATGAATCATATTCGGTACTATACCGCCTCTGAAAAGTATTGGTCCCCCACCCCCGCCATGCCCCCGTCGTCACGTCGTGTCATTGCTGGTTTATGAGCAGACGAGCATGTTCGGCAGCGCACAATCACGGAGTACTTACAAGCAGACACAGTGTGTGGACAGAAAAGGGAGAACGGACGCATTTTGGCTTGATAACTAACGATAAAGGTGAAGTTATAACACTGAAACACCCTCAGGAAGAGGTGCTTTAAGACATGGCTAGCTAGCTAGCGGCTAAAGTCCAGCCCCAGTCGGCAGTGTTTTAGCTACTTCTAAATCACTAATCCTCGCCTCCATGGCGACAAATAAAGTAAAGTTTCTTACAAGTATCATCCCTGCAGGACGAGGAATAGCTAAACATGCTTCACTACACACTGTCAAAATGTAAACAAACGCCATTGGTGGATCTACACCTAACATCCACTGTAATGATACCAAGTACAGTAGCGTATCTAGTCAATACTACTATGATTACGTCGATATTTTTTGGCATCACAACATCTTCTTTAGTTTAAAAAAAATGTATATTATGTTTTTAAACTCAGGAAGTATGTCCCTGGACACATGAAGACTTTGAATATGACCAATGTATGATCCTGTAACTACTTGGTATCGGATTGATACCCAAATTTGTGATATCATCCAAAACTATAGCATCCAAACAACAGAAGAATAAGTGATTATTACATTTTAACAGAAGTGTAGATAGAACATGTTAAAAGAGAAAGTAAGCAGATATTAACAGTAAATGAACAAGTAGATTAATAATTCATTTTCTACCGCTTGTCCTTAATAATGTTGACGAAATAATAGAATGGAAAATGACAATATGTTACTGCATATGTCAGCAGCTAAATTAGGAGCATTTGTTTGTTTATTTACTAATAAAAGACAAGTTGCCTGGTATGTTCAATATTTTATTTAAGGACAAACTTGCAGTAAGAAACATATGTTTAATGTACCTTAAGATTTTTTTTTAAAATAAAGCCAATAATGCAACTTTTTGTGGTCCCCTTTATTTAGAAAAGTACCGAAAAGTATCGAAATAATTTTGGTACTGGTTTCACGACAACACTACATTAGGTACAGAAACACAATGAAGGAAACAATCCCAAATATTTCCTGGTATTAAAAAAACCCCACGTTGGTTGGGTTGCTATGGAATATTTTTGATTAATTGTAATTGAACATGATTTGTTTTAAATCTATTGAGATATTTGAGCAAAGAAAGAAAAACCAAGTATGACTTCAAAATGTTTGTATGCGGTTAGACAAATGAAGGACTTTTAAGGCTCGAAAAAACATGTGATATCTCAATGCATTGTGGGGGCTGGGTAGCCATTGTTGATGTTTACATGGCTGTAGTCAACCAGCGGTATTGTGTGAGAGAGCTTCATTACTTTGCAAAGGCAGCAGTTTGGATGCAGGTGTACCAAATGTTGTGTCCATAGAGTGCAGTTATGCTGTTCAAGCAAACATGTCCCATGTCGGACATAATTTAAAACAACCCATGTTATGTCTCAACCCCTCGTCCGGTCCGGCTTGGCTTACAAAAAAAATCCTCCCTCGTGAGACACTCGTGCTGATGCAGGATGAAACGCTCGGTTACGGTGGCTCTTGCCAGCATTTTCCGACGAAACCATCACTTCTTCTGCAAACTCACCTTTACGCTTAATCGCTGAGAGTTGAATTCCCCGGCAACACAGCTGCGTTCTGTTTGGACGCGTGACCGAGGTTCCCCCTACTGCAAAGTCAGCAGCTGGTTTTTTTTATGTTTAGTCGTGCCAACTATTGCAACTAGGGATGTCCGATAATGGCTTTTTGCCGATATCCGATATTCCGATATTGTCCAACTCTTTAATTACCGATACCGATATCAACCGATACCGATATCAACCGATATATGCAGTCGTGGAATTAACACATTATTATGCCTAATTTGGACAACCAGGTATGGTGAAGATAAGGTACTTTTTAAAAAAAATTAGTAAAATAAGATAAATAAATTAAAAACATTTTCTTGAATAAAAAAGAAAGTACAACAATATAAAAACAGTTACATAGAAACTAGTAATGAATGAAAATTAGTAAAATTAACTGTTAAAGGTTAGTACTATTAGTGGACCAGCAGCACGCACAATCATGTGTGCTTACGGACTGTATCCCTTGCAGGCTGTATTGATATATATTGATATATAATGTAGGAACCAGAATATTAATAACAGAAAGAAACAACCCTTTTGTGTGAATGAGTGTAAATGGGGGAGGGAGGTTTTTTGGGTTGGTGCACTAATTGTAAGTGTATCTTGTGTTTTTTATGTTGATTTAATTAAAAAAAAAAAAAAAAAAAAAAACGATACCGATAAAAAAAAACGATATTGATAATTTCCGATATTACGTTTTAACGCATATATCGGCCGATAATATCGGCAGGTATCGGACATCTCTAATTGCAACAATTGGAAAGTGGTCATATATGCTACATAATCTGAATTTTGAGCATTCCCACGTTCACATTTAAGTGTTCTATGAAGAATTTAGCAGGACATGTGTACAAAAAGTACCACGATATGTTCCTCTGAGTGATTGGGACGAGGGCACATTATTTTAGCGAAACACAATGTTTAAGTGAACAAAAATCACAACATCACTTCATTTCTGTTTGTTTCCTTGTTTTTGTATTTACTTCCCGTCAGTGCTCTTATTTTGTTCCATTTCCTGTTTGTTCCGCGGAGCACAGTTTTTTCCTCACCTGCCGTTGATTGGCAGCCGGTCCACACCGGCTGCCAATCAGTATATGTTCTATTTATACCTTGTCTCGAATCCTGTTAGGAACTCGCATGGCTGCAGTTTTTGAGACCCCAAGATGCAGGAACCAGGAGCCGATGAACAGGTAAGATGATTTTAATTATCATCAACAAAGGAGAATGCAGTCTTGCATGAAACAGTTCCAAACATAAAGTGATCTTCAAGCCCTGGTTCCTGCATCTTGGGGTCTCAAAAATTGCAGCCATGCGAGTTCCTAACAGGATCTTCGAGCCTGCTGTAGGCTGGGACCGCACAAACCCGGCTTTTAACCCTTGTGTGGTGTTCATATTGTTGTTACTCAGCCAGTGTTTGTGGGTCTGATGGACCCGTTGCATTTTGTGGCTTTTAAAGCCTCACAATCAAACACTTTTATGTTAAAATACTGACTTATCCCTAAAAACATCTGTAATGAAGTGCTTGAAGAGGCTGGTAAAGGAATACATTGTCTCCAGACTTCCCCCCACATTCGACCCATACCAGTTTGCTTATTGCCCTAACCGCTCCACAGAGGACGCCATCTCCTCTGCACTCCACCTGAGCTTAGCACATCTGGAAGGAAAGGACACACACGTGCGGATGTTTTTTCTGGACTTCAACTCGGCATTCAACACCATCATCCCGCAGCACTTGGTGAGCAAACTGGCCACCCTTGGATTCAGTACCCCCCTATGCAACTGGCTGCTTGACTTCCTCACAGACAGACCCCAATCTGTGAGAGTGGGCAACAACACCTCCAGTGCCATCTCCCTGAGCACCGGCTCCCCCCAGGGCTGCGTCCTGAGTCCGCTGCTGTTCACGTTGATGACCCATGACTGCTGCGCCAGGTCCTCTACTAACCACATTATGAAGTATGCGGACAACACTTCAGTAGTGGGCCTCATCCGTGACAACAACGACATGGACTACAAGGAGGAGGTGAAACATCTGGTTGACTGGTGCAGAACCAACAACCTGGTCCTGAACGTCGACAAGACCAAGGAGATCATTGTCGACTTCAGGAAGCACCAGTCCAGCCACGCTCCACTCTACATCAACGGCGCAGCGGTGGAGATGGTAAGCAGCACCAAGTTCCTGGGGGTGCAGATAACTGACAATATAACCTGGTCCCTACACACCGGAGCTCTTGTAAAAAGAGCTCAGCAGCGCATGCACTTTTTGCGTCGGATGAAAAGAGCACAGCTCCCTCCCCCCATTCTCAGAACATTCTACAGAGGCACTATAGAGAGCCTGCTGACCAATTGCATCTCTGTCTGGACTGGAGCCTGCAATGCCTCAGACTGGAAGTCTCTCCAGAGAGTGGTGAGGACGGCGGAAAAGATCATCAGGACTCCTCTTCCTCCTATCCAGGAGATCGCAAAAAGCCGCTGCCTGACCAGGGCTCAGAAAATCTGCAGAGACTCCTCCCACCCCCACCAAGGACTGTTTTCACTGCTGGACTCTAGAAAGAGGTCCGCAGCCTCTGTAGCAGAACCTCCAGGTTCTGTAACAGCTTCTTCCCTCAGGCCGTAAGACTCTTGAACGCATCATAATAATCCCCTCAATTCCCCCCAAAAATGGATGAACTCGCTGGAATATAAAGACAATATAACATACATCCATAAACGTGGATGCATATGCAAAAGTGCAATATATTTATCTGTACAGTAATATATTTATTTATATCTGCACCTTATTGCTTTTTTATCCTGCACTGCCAACCAGCTAATGCAACGAAATGTCGTTCTTATCTGTACTGTAAAGTTCAAATTTGAACGACAATAAAAAGTAAGTCTAAGTCTAAGTCTAAGACCCACAAACACTGGCTGAGTAACAACAATATGAACGTTGGATGGAAATTTCTCTGCCAGTTTCTGCATCCCACAGGGATTCTTCTTTTGTGTTTCTGCACCTGCGGTTCCCACACAAGGTTGCAACATTGTTTGTCAACACTGTCTGCGCTCATTTTGTCGCACATTTGACCCTCTGATGTTCTGTGTACCTACACTCTGTCCTCCCCGTCTAGGCCTGCTGTGTGTGTGTGTGTGTGTGTGTGTGTGTGTGTGTGTGTGTGTGTGTGTGTGTGTGTGTGTGTGTGTGTGTGTGTGTGTGTGTGTGTGTGTGTGTGTGTGTGTGTGTGTGTGTGTGTGTGTGTGTGTGAATGTGTGTGTGTGTGTGTGCGTGCGTGCGTGCGTGCGTGCGTGTGTGTGTGGGCGTGTGATACACAAAACATCAATTTCCACACTTCTATTAGCCCCGGGTCCAGTGGACCCCAGACATCTTATATGTAATAGAAATGTGTAGGGGGGGTGTATGGTGTGTGTTCATTAAATATGTATTGTGATGTATGTTCTTCACAGAAAATGAGCCAAAGCCAGTGAGTCTCAGTTTGAAAAATTCATTAATTGTATCATTTTTCTTTTAATACAAATCGAAAACGGGTCCCACAGACCCAAACACCACACAAGGGTTAAGTCTTCCACGAATTGTGCGGTCCAGAACGTCGGCTGTGCATTGCCGACAAGGGTTCTTGCAAGGTCACAACAATCTGGCTCGAAGATCCTGTTAGGAACTCGCATGGCTGCAGTTTTTGAGACCCCAAGATGCAGGAACCAGGGCTCGAAGATCACTTTATGTTTGGAACTATTTCATGGTTTCTGTCAAAAACTGCAGCCATGCGAGTTTCTAACAGGATTCGAGACAGGGCATAAATAGAACATATGCTGATTGGCAGCCGGTCCACACCGGCTGCCAATCAACGGCAGGTGAGGAAAAAACAGTGCTCCTCGGAACAAACAGGAAATGGAACAAACTAAGAGCACTGACGGGAAGTAAATACAAAAACAAGGAAACAAACAGAAATTAAGTGACAGATCGTCACACAATAGTCACCATATTTTTCGGACTATAAGGCGCACTTAAAATCCTTTCATTTTCTCGAAAATCGACAGTGCGCCTTATAACCCGGTGCGCCTAATGTACGGCATAAGTCTGGTTGTGGTTACCGACCTCGAAGCAATGTTAGGCGGTACATGGTGTAATGATAAGTGCACCCAGTAGATGGCAGTCATACATAAGAGATACGTGTAAAGTGCAAGACGACGCCAGTAAACAACACCAAAACTTGAAATGTTCCATTGAGAATATAGAACATTACTCACGGCGCTCAAAAATCTGTCAAAATGTTTTTAGTACGACTTCGGTAAGCTATGAAGCCGCACCGCTTGATGGATTGTCGGTGCATTAAACATACAAGTATTATTATGATGCGTGTATAAGGACAGCAAAATGGTACCTATTAGCAGACATATACTATATATTATGCAAAACCAACTTTTCTTACCTTCTGGTACCTGTTTGAAGTGTATTTGGGATCTGCATAAATCCTGAAAATGCATGCGAGTCCAGTCCGCCTTTGTAGTCCGTGGCGACACCGTAGTCATAAGCTTATTCTTTTTCTATACCTTCTTATGTGACATTCATATTCCGCTTTTGCCATTTCTAATATAATGTAGCGTAAAGTTCTTACTTAAATCCGTCAGTAGACTCGCTATCAAAGCGCTGAAAACTGTAGTGAGTTTACATAATTCACACACGGAACTTTAGTTATTAGAGGGTTCCGGTAGACGTTTTTTCACGTTGATGTTGCATTATTGAGCCACGGATGAGAAAATGCTGCTCCGTTATTGGGCCTCATCTACTAAGATACCCAAAACACATGGTAAAAGTTTAAATTATGCTCCCGACAGTCACCGTGGAAACACTCATGCTTCAACCTGCGGTGTTTAGCAATGTTGTGGAACATGCCACACACAACCATATTATGCACCATTTTTTTCTGGGAAATACAGAAGTTCCTCCAGTGCGATCTACAGCAAAACCTACTTTTTACCATGCAAAAAGGTACACCCTGCAGACACGAAAAAAATGCAGTGTTGCAAGAGTTTTTTTCCACATAGATATAGATGTATTGATTTATTTTGATATCTGCTGGTTTCAAATCAACCCTTAAGTCATCCAGCAGCTTCACAATGACACTGCTAGATAAAAGACATGTCTCTACTCACTGTTACAGCCTTATTCCAAAATGAAATAAAATCTTTTTTGTACTCATTCCAAATTCTACACACAATACCCAGTCATGACAATGTGAAAAGAAAATGTTCAAGGACATGTTTGCAAATGTATTAAAAATAAAAAACTAAGAAATCACATGTACATAAGTATTCACAGCCTTTGCCATGAAGCTCAAAAGTGAGCTTAGGGGACAGCCTGTTTCAACTGATCATCCTTGAGATGTTTCCACAGCCTAATTGGAGTCCACCAGTGGTAAATTCAGTTAATTGGACAGGATTTGGAAAGGCACACACCTGTCTATATAGAAGTTCCCACACTTGACAGTGCATGGCAGAGCACAAACCAAAAATGAAGTCAAAACAATTGTCCGCAGACCTCCGAGACAGGATTGTCAGGGAGGTGAGCAAGAACCCGATGGTCACGCTGTCAGAGCTACAGTATTTCTCTTTTGTGTCTTGGGCATGACGTTAAAGTGCATCCGGCAGTGGAGGCTCCTCTATGGGGTCTTGGGGTACTAGAAGGTTAACCCCTTTACTACTGTTACCCCAGGTGGCCCAAGGCAAAGGCCTAGTACCTGACTTCCCCCTAGCCAGGGATACGGGGAAGACCTCAACGGCGGAGCAGGCGGAAGACAGTAGATGTAAGGTAGATAAAGGCTGCAGCAGAAAAGGGTCCCCAGTCGTCTTGGACTCCATGCCACTGGACCCTGACCCGGATCTGTCAAGGATCGTGTGGTGACTTTCTGTGCACCAGTCTCCCCACGTCAAACTAAGTCACGCACAGGCATCCTCCATAAAAGGGATACACCCCATCAGGAGGATCGTCATACTCGCTTCGAGTGACCGCCGATGATGATTTCTCTTTGGAGAGATGAGAACTTTCCAGACAACTAACTCTGCAGCAATCCACCAATCAGGCTTGTATGGTAGAGTGGCCAGACGGAAGCCATTCCTTCAAAAAAGTTTGCCAAAATGCCACTGAAAGACTCTCAAGACCATAAGAAACAAAATTCTCTGGTCTGGTGAGACAAAGATTGAACTCTTCAGCATGAATGCCAGGCATCACGTTTAGAGGGAACCATCAACAAATTATTGAGCAAAAAAGTTAAAGTTAAAGTTAAAATACCACTGATAGTCACACACACACACTAGGTGTGGTGAAATTACCCTCTGCATTTACCCATCCCCTTGTTCCACCCCCTGAGAGGTGAAGGGAGCAGTGAGCTGCAGCGGTGGCCACGCTCGGGATTAATTTGGCGATTTAGCCCCCAATTCCAACCCTTGAGGCTGAGTGCCAAGCAGGGAGGTAATGGGTCCCATTGTTATAGTCTTTGGTATGACTCGGCCGGGGTTTGAGCTCACGACCTACCGATCTCAGGGCGGACACTCTAACCACAAGGCCACTGAGACGGGCTGTGGAAACTTTTGTAAATGTTTTTGTTTTTTATTTGTAATAAATTTGCAAAAAAATTAACAAATATTTTCACATTGTCATGGGGGTATTGTGTGTAGAATGTTGAGTAAAAAAAAAGAATGTATTCCATTTTAAAATAGGACTGTAACATAACAAAACGTGGACAAAGTGATAATTTCCGGATGCACAGCATCACCTCAGCGCTGCTTAACACGTGGAGCTAAACAAAGTTCACAACATGAAGCCATTATTCCATGTCGATTTGTTTTCTTTAGGACACGGAAATTCCTGTAAGTCCCTTTTTTAAAACATGCATCCTTACAGCAATTGCTGTGCAAACATGGATTTCCGAAACTAAAACTTTATAATAACAGTCATTTGCGGTGTGGTGGTATGAAATATGTTGCAGTGAAACCTTTTTTTTGTTGCTCCTGTACAAAAAACAACAACACGGAAATGATTCACATGCAGTGTGTATTTGTTGTATTACATGCAAAGTCACAAGTACACACGACAGAGACAGTCAAACTATTTATACATCCTAAACTGTTATCTTCAAGTCTGGCAAAAAGACAAACACATGCAGCGTATAACCCTTTCTTTCAGTTTATCAGTCAGCTATATGGAGTATAATTGGCCGTGACACGCACTTCAATTGTGTTTTATGGGATTTTTAACCATGTGGAAAGAGTCCCTTGTGGTCAGACACACTTAACTGAGTGGAAGCTGCACTTCCACCTCAATGTGGCTGAATGTTGGCTATAGGAGTGGAGTTAATCTGCTTAGCTGACCATTCATTATCATTATCTGTGCATGCTTTTTGCACGCCAGCTAACCGCTGCAGCCTAACTTCCTGCCGTGAGGGACTCTTCACATGGGATTAAATATTGTTATCATCATGTAGAGCAGCGCATACATAATTAACTGGCATGCTTTATTCAAAGACATGAAGATGGAGATGTTGACCTCTAACATATACAAGTGAGTATTAAGGACATAAATAAATATAGCATGAATGGTAAATTTGCAAGAAAGAAAAGTTAATAAAATAGTCACACGTTTTTGTTTTTTTTTAATTGGAATTTTGTAAGATTAAGTCACAATTTTGATGTATTGCTGCCAAAATTCCTACACAAACTTTTATTATAATACAGTACAATATTTTAAATATATTGTAAAACTGTAAAATTATGACTTTTTTCATAAGCCAGGGAACAAGTTTATCCATATAATTAAGTTTTTCTCAAAATGATTCTTGTAATATTGAGCCACATTTCGACTTCTATCTCATGAATTAACAAACCACGAGATTTATGTACAATTAAAAAACGTTTTTCTCTCCTCGTGGCAGCTATACTCATGAAACATTTTTCCTTTTTAAAAAATGTGGATTATTTGTTCAAAATTGTGCAATTTTATTCATTTACATCAGTGGTCCCCAAACTACGGCTTGCTGGCCGAATACGGCCCGCCAGCGTCAAAAAAACGGCCCGCGGGAAGTCACAAGTTAAAAGAAAGAAAGAAACCAACAATAATATATATATATATATATATATATATATATATATATATATATATATATTTTTTTTTTATTTTATTTTATTTTTTTAATCTGTCCATTGAAAACAATTTTCTACCGCTTGTTACTCTTGGTGTCTCCTAGCCGCTCAGGCAAATCAAATTGTCTAAAAATGCATTTTCTCATCGATAACGTGACATCATATATACATATAAACAGTATACATACATACACACACATATATATATATATATATATATATATATATATATATATATATATATATATATATATATATATATAGCCCGGCCCCTGGCCAAATCGTTTTAACCCAATGCACCCCCAGAGTCAAAAAGTTTGGGGACCCCTGATTTACATGTTCTATAATACTTTTTTTTTAATACTCAAAAAGATGTTTAACTCAAAATGGTATCATTTTATTCACATATTTTTTACTTTATTCCTCATCCTATTTGATATAGTTCTACAAGTCTATTCATATATTGCATGTTTATGCTTGTAAAATGAAGACTTTTTTTTGTATTGCACTACAACTTTATTTCATAGAACTTGTACAATTTTTGTCTTTTCATCACCTTTTTTCCAAGTGGATTTAATACGAATTTAATTAGACAATTTTTTATTTTATTTGTATTTATTTTTTTGTCCCTAATAATAATTTAAAAAAAAGCTGACCAAAATACATGTACTCTAGAGCAGTGGTTCTCAAATGGGGTATGCGTACCCCTGGGGGTACTTGAAGGTATGCCAAGGGGTACGTGAGATTTTTTTTTAAATATTCTAAAAATAGCAACAATTCAAAAATCCTTTATAAATATATTTATTGAATAATACTTCAACAAAATATGAATGTAAGTTCATAAACTGAACATCAAATCAAGTAGGCTATTCCATTCATTATCATAATAAACCCAGAGTTTCCCCCATGCCATGATGGTTTGACCGTCACTAAAATGTCTGTCAAAAAGAACTGTGAAAAGAAATGCAACAATGCAATATTCAATGTTGACAGCTAGATTTTTTTTGGACATGTTCCATAAATATTGATGTTAAAGATTTATTTTTTTGTGAAGAAATGTTTAGAATTAAGTTCATGAATCCAGATGGATCTCTATTACTATCTCCAAAGAGGGCACTTTAAGTTGATGATTACTTCTATGTGTAGAAATCTTTATTTATAATTGAATCACTTGTTTATTTTTCAACAAGTTTTTAGTTATTTTTATATATTTTTTTCCAAATAGTTCATGAAAGACCACTACAAATGAGCAATATTTTGCACTGTTATACAATTTAATGAATCAGAAACTGATGACATAGTGCTGTATTTAACTTCTTTATCTCTTTTTTTCAACCAAAAATGCTTTGCTCTGATTAGGGGGTACTTGAATTAAAAAAAATGTTCACAGCGGGTACATCACTGAAAAAAGGTTGAGAACCACTGCTCTAGAGGGTTCTTTTTCCACATACTCTGCATTTCTGACATAGTTTCTGATATGTGTTATATCTTTACTTCTTTAGCTTAATTGTTACTTGTTTTTCTTTTTTTGTAATGCACTTGCTAATTTAACAAGTGGTTATTTAATCCCCACAGGAAAATTAAAACCCATACACAAGCATGACATCATATTTGATGTTAGAGGTTATATGCATTAAAAAGGCAGGTGGCAGCTTACCTGAGATCTCCTGCAGGGGAACATGCACGAAGCTGAAGCCCTTGGCTGCACAAACCTCCCTCACTTCGCTGCAATTCCTCGCTTTCAATTCTGCTTTGGCTGCGATGCACAGCGCGGAAAAAGTGCAAACCAGAGTCTCCAGTCTGAGCATGGTGGACTTGGAAGAATATCCTGCAGTGTTTAAAAAAATCAACAACACCCGTGCAAGGGGATCCACCTGCACTTGACGACTTGGACCTTTTACTCAATCAGTGCCGGGCTGCACATTTCCCAGAGGAGGACCAAAAGCAGAGGGTGATTCATTAAGAGCCCCCCCATGCACCGCATGAGGTGCTGCATGGATCCGGAGAAGAGTGCCTTTATAGTCCCTGCTGTTCTCTGTCAACTTGCAGGCAGAGCCCGGCGTGCTGCGTTCAAGTGCAAGCAAGCGCTGGTGTGAGGAGGAGAGAGAGACTGTGAGCACATTTGATGTTCCCGCAATGCAAAGCAGCAGCACACAAAATGTGGACTGGAATGAAGCTTCGTGCATTTTTGTGCAGTGGAAACAAGTGGCGCCAAAGTGGAGGGGACCAAAACTCAAATGAGTCTTCAAACTCCATAAGATAGCTTTTGTTTGTTCGTATGAATGCGGAGAGACAAGCATTCACGTTAAATGTTGTGCAAATACTGAGAAAACATATTTCCTAACAAGGATACAACAGAGTGTCAATGTTGGTAAACACAGTGGAACCTCTATTCACGTACTTAATTGGTTCTTGAACGTGGTTTGTAAACTGAAAAGTGTGTATAGTGAAGCAGAGTTCCCCATAAGAAACAATGTAAACATGAATAATTGTTTCCAGTCTTGACCAAAAAGTCCCTATTTTAGTTTAAAAGAAAAGAAAAAAAGGAAGACACTATTATATACAGTATGTACAGTCACGATCAAAAGTTTACATACACTTGTAAAGAACATAATGTCATGGCTGTCTTGAGTTTCCAATAATTTCTACAACTTTTATTTTTTTTGTGATAGAGTGATTGGAGCACATACTTGTTGGTCACAAAAAAACATTCATGAAGTTTGGTTTTTTAAAGAATTTATTATGGGTCTACTGAAAATATGACCATATCTGCTGGGTCAAAAGTATACATACAGCAATGTTAATATTTGGCTACATGTCCCTTGGCCAGTTTCACTGCAATTAGGCGCTCTATCACAAAAAAATAAGAGTTGTAGAAATGATTGGAAACTCAAGACAGCCATGACATTATGTATATACATATATATATATATATATATATATATATATATATATATATATATATATATATATATATATATATATATATATATATATATACCGGTGTGTATATATATATATATATATATATATATATATATATATATATATATATATATTTATATATTTATATATGTATATGTTTATATATATCCATCCATTTTCTACCGCGTATTCCCTTCGGGGTCGCGGGGGGCGCTGGAGCCTATCTCAGCTACAATCGGGCGGAAGGCGGGGTACACCCTGGACAAGTCGCCACATCATCACAGGGCCAACACAGATAGACAGACAACATTCACACTCACATTCACACACTAGGGCCAATTTAGTGTTGCCAATCAACCTATCCCCAGGTGCATGTCTTTGGAGGTGGGAGGAAGCCGGAGTACCCGGAGGGAACCCACGCAGTCACGGGGAGAACATGCAAACTCCACACAGAAAGATCCCGAGCCTGGGATTGAACTCACGACTACTCAGGACCTTCGTATTGTGAGGCAGACGCACTAACCCCTCTCCTACCGTGCTGCCTGTATGTATATATATATATATATATATATATATATATATATATATATATATATATATATATATATATATATATATATATATATGTATATGTGTATATATATATATGCTGCCTGTATATATATGTATATATATATATATATATATATATATATATATATATATATATATATATATATATATATATATATATGTTGCCTGTATATATATATTTAGTGTATATATACATATATATATATATATATATATATATATATATATATATATATATATATATATATATATATATATATATATATATATATATATATATATATATATATATATATATATATATATATATATATATATATATATATATACAGGCAGCACGGTGGCAGAGGGGTTAGTGCGTCTGCCTCACAATACGAAGGTCCTGAGTAGTCGTGAGTTCAATCCCGGCTCGGGATCTTTCTGTGTGGAGTTTGCATGTCCTCCCCGTGACTGCGTGGGTTCCCTCCGGGTACTCCGGCTTCTTCCAACCTCCAAAGACATGCACCTGGGGATAGGTTGATTGGCAACATGAAATTGGCCCTAGTTTGTGAATGTGAGTGTGAATGTTGTCTGTCTATCTGTGTTGGCCCTGTGATGAGGTGGCGACTTGTCCAGGGTGTACCCTGCCTTCCGCCCGATTGTAGCTGAGATAGGCTCCAGCGACCCCGAAGTGAATAAGCGGTAGTAAATGGATGGATGGGATATATATATACAGGTATATATATATATATATATATATATATATATATATATATATATATATATATATATATATATATATATATATATATATATATATATATATATACTGTTCAAAAGAATAATAAAGTAAACACTAAAACAACACATCCTAGATCTGAATTAATTACATATTCTTATTAAATACTTGTGTCTTCATGTGTGGGCGGAGTTTGGGTTCCTGGCTTCCCAGTCTGGCACACCTGGCGCTGATCAGCCCACTCACCTGCCTGCCATCAGCTAATCACCTCCACTCCACAAAAGCCCTGGCCTCCTCACACGACGCCGCCAGATCGTTTCACAGCTCTCCAAGTGGTAACGCTTCTCGCCAGTTCTCGCAGCATTTTGACGATGTTGTTGACCTTTTGTTTGTGCTTTTGCTCCTGGTAGCGTGTTCCTCGACTCACCATTGTTGACCAAAACAACAGCACGAAAGCACAGGAACTGAGAAGTGGTCTGTGGTCACCACCTGCAGAACCACTCCTTCATTGGGGGTGTCTTGCTGATAGCCCATACTTTCCACCTGTTGTCTTTTCCATTTGCACAACAGCATGTGAAATCGATTGTCAGTCAGTTTTTCTTCCAAAGTGGACAGCTTGATTTTACAGAAGTGTGACTGACTTGGGGTTACATTGTGTTGTTTAAGTGTTCCCTTCATTTCATTATCAAACCAACAAACAAGTGGGTAACGGCTCAACAATCTCCTCTTAATCCAAACAACACAACAACAAACAAAGTCCCTTTGCCTTTGGTGCACTCCATAACGTTACTAACCATGCTGCTACAATAAAAAACTAAAGGAAATCCTTTTTACCTTGGGTCCTTGTGTCGGTGAGTATTTGTGGCATTTTTTTTTTTGATAGTCTGGGAGTTTCTGAGTTGTAAACAGTGATCCTTTATTGGCTTGTGTCCCGGTTGTGCCTTTTCCTCTCAGGTCCATTTAGGGATCTTTTTCCCCAAAAAAGCCCGGTCTCGTCACAAATAAAAACTTGTTGCGGTAGAAGCCCCTTTCGCCAATAAAATCCTTGAAATGCTTTTTCAGAGCTAGCAACCTCACCATGCCGCACCACCTGGTGAATGCCGGCTCCTCGTTTTAAACTTTTCCAACCAGCCATGGCTCGCCTTCAATTGTTCTTCTGTGCGCGGTCAAGTTTGGACCTCAAGCCGCTATAGAAATGGTGAGCCCTTTCGCAAATGATAACCTTGGAAATGTTATTACCTGCTAGTTGCTTCCCATTTATCCACTCGAGAAACAGCTTTTTGACCTGGTCTTGCACTTTCTCTCTGTCCTTGCGACGATAATGAATCCTATTGTCAGCAATAATGGGGCTGTTTCTTCCATATTTGCAAGCCAATCCATGCGCTATTGGCGCCCCCGCGTACTCCCTGCAAATATGTTAACAGGATGTGACGTAGGGGCCCCGCCTCTTCAAAATGACAGGAAATGTGCGCATTCATGTGTGTGCTTCCAGGAGCGCTAGGGCTTGTGTCTGTGTTTTCTCACCCGTCATGCTCAGTTGTCTCATGTCCTCCTTGTCGCCCCTTCCAGCAGCGTACCTCCTTTTCCACGTTACGAGCTGTGTGTCTCGTCTTCCCGCGTTCCCTCTGCTTCCCTGGCTGCCTCTTGGATCTCGACCTACCGCCTGGACACGGACCTCTGACGCCTCGCTATCGCCCCAACTACCTGGTTGTCTCACGGACCTTAGAGCCTGCTTTTCCCCCATTGGATTTCCGCCTCCCTCGCTCAACACTCACAGTAACACTCAGCAGTTAATTCCCGCACAGAGTCACACACCATACACTTTTGGATTTAGTCACACGCCATTCTCTAGTTTATTAATATTATTGTTTGTTATTTATATATATATATATATATATATATATATATATATATATATATATATATATATATATATATATATATATATATATATATATATATATATATATATATATATATATATATATATATAATAAAACAGAGCTAAACGACATCAGTGGTCGTCATGTCTTTCATTCATTGTGCATCCAATAAAATATAGCATAGGTGCAGAAACACAAGCACTCACACAAAGACTATTTCACATAAGACAATATTTTATGAATGCTGAAAGACAATCATGCTTACCAAGCGTCCAATCAGATTGCTATGATGTGATATCACATCTGCGTGCATGGATGCATGTGTTCCAGTTGCTACTTGTGTGAGTACATGTTGCCTTTATGTACCACACATATCACGGTCCGGGCGCACCCCAGTGTGCATTCATCTGTGCGCTGCGCTGGGCGCACCTCCAAGCGCGTTCCTGCACACGCCACTCCGGTTGCAGCAGGCAGCTGCTTTCCATCAGCAATCTACACACCTGTCGCTGATCAGCTTTCGGGGCTTCGTAAGCCAGTGCAAACCTGCGTTCCGGGCCAGAACGTAGCGACCTGTTCCCGTACAGCAGGGGTCCCCAAACTTTTTGACTCGGGGGGCCGCATTGGGTTAAAACAATTTGGCCGGAGCCGGGCTGTATATATATATATATATATATATATATATATATATATATATATATATATATATATATATATATATATATATATATATATATATATATATATATATTGGATATATATATATATATATTAGATATATATAGCGCACTTTCCGGGCACGGGATGATGATGTCACGTTATCGATGAGAAAATGCATTTTTAGACAATATGATTTGCCTGAGCGGCTAGGAGACACCGTGAGTAGCAAGCGGTACAAAATGGATAAGAAAACACAGAAAAAAATTATATATATATATATATATATATATATATATATATATATATATATATATATATATATATATATATATATATATATATATATATATATATATATATATATATATATGTGTATATATATATATATATATATATATATATATATATATATATATATATATATATGTTTTATTTTTTTATTTTTTTTATACTTGGGACTTCCCGCGGGCCTGATTTTGGCCGTAGTTTGTGGACCCCTGCCGTACAGTAAGCCGACAAACCCTAGCTCTATGCACTCTCTCTCTCTCTGTGTTTCTCCCCCTCCGTGTTCATTTATGTCGTGTTCCCTTGTCGTCTTCCAGCAGCATTCTTCCATTCCCGCATTACGAGCAGTGTGTCTCGTCTCCCCGTGTCCCCTCTGGTTCCTTGGCTGCCTCTTGGATCTCGACCTTCCGCATGGACGCAGACTTTGACGCCTCGATCCTGCACTTGACCTCACGCCTGCCCACAGACCTCCGAGCGTGCCTTGCCCCCTCTTGGACTTCCGCACCTCGCTCAACACTTCCGGTAACACTCCTCAGTTAATTTCCACATATAGTCGCACACCACACATATTTTGGATTGGCTACACACTCCATGCTTTTGTAATATATATATTAACAAATAGAGCTAAACGACGTCCCTGCTGTCTGTGCCGTCTTCTTCCCCTGTACACGTAACAACACAATGATGGAATATTGTTTCTAAATATAAATATTCTATTCTTTTCTCCAGTTATGGGGATTTGCAGGCCCGTTCTACGTTCCTTTCACAGCAAAATAACATGTCATCAACACTGTATCAAACTGCATTAACTGTGAAAGATGCAAAGGCTGTGATGAAGACCAGAAGGCAAAGTGTTCGTGGCATCATTGATTTTGGAGCATCTTGATCCGGGGGGTGGATCAACGGTGGATTAACATGGCTGCCATGCCAGCGGGAAAGATTGCTAAAAGGTATGGGAAACCGCGTGTGTATGGTGCAAAACAGGATATAAGGACTAAATTAGGTAGGTCAGGCCTGTAGATGCATGTTCAATATTGTGATATCAGGATACCGGGGTTAAAGATGATATTAAATGATTGGTGCTAAAATATTAAACCCCACTTATATTGTTTTGAGTGCTTTTATTTTGAAGCTCCTTATAACACTGTATGTACATCATCTACCAGGGTATTAGCATGGTGTGGGGTTTGTTTACATCAAATATTCATAATGTTATTGGCCATTAGTCTAACACGATGATCAACATTGAACAGCTTGGCCATGAAAGCATGCAAATGAAGAGAAAACCTCATGCATTTTCTATGATGATGTATGATGCATGATGTATGATGCTCATGTCAAATTGTAAACATCACAACACATGCAGTACTTATTTTAACAAGAAGAGCCACCAGAGTGGATAATCTATGAAAAAAGTGCATTCAAAAGTTAACCTGAAGTTAACACAAGACTTGGGAATCCAAATTGAAGAAATCAAATGGAAAGCTTTCAAAGTAAAGTTTTTTTTTGGTGAGTTTTCCCTTGTCGAGGAGCAGTGGAAGGGTACCCAGAAAAAATATGCTAAAATTAGATGTTGGAAGTCAAAAGAACCACTTGCTTAGAGCAACAATATGTAAAAAAATTTTTAAAAGAAAGTATGATCCTTGTAATAGGGAGAATCATGTTTATTTGTATTGCCATTATATCTATAACTTCATGTTAATTTATTTCATAATTTAAATTTAAATGTTTTTTACCTTTCACACAAACTTGATAATGATAGCTTTGCTGTCCAGTTGTTATATTTCTTACACTTCTGAGTATCATTTAAGTATGCGTTCATTTCAGTTTGTCATTGGTGTGTTGCCATAGCCAAGAAGTAGTCTTTGCCACTAAGTGGTTTATGCCAGCCTAACGTGCTTATAGTGTAATTATTATATTTATTACACACCTGTTTGACTGTAACATCCATCTTTGTTGTATTTTTATTACCAAATTTGGAGGTGTCACTGTGTAAAATCGCTAAAGCTAATCAGTAGCATGTATATGGCAAGTCCAATATAAATTAGCATTGAGCTAGTGCAATTTGAGAAGTGGAGTCTTACTTTTGAGCGCTTTCTGTCAGACATGATTGCTTTGTTGGTTTGCAACCGAACATGACGTCACAAGCAATAAACATATTTAAATATGATACTGTTTGATTTCAAGTGAATCGGTACCTTGTATTACCAACGGAATACGGTCCGTACGCATAACAGTACCAAATTTGGTACCGAACCCTGGTTCTAAGCCAGAACACTTTTGAGGATATGTTAACAGTAGCATAAATGCTAACATTACAATTTACAGTCGTATGCTTTTGTGCAAATGCATACACAAACTGTTTATTCCAAGACATGATGTTCGAACACAAATAGCATATGTTAGCATTTAGTTTTAAAGGCCTACTGAAACCCACTACTACCGACCACGCAGTCTGATATTTTATATATCAATGATGAAATCTTAACATTGCAACACATGCCAATACGGCCGGGTTAACTTATAAAGTGCAATTTTAAATTTCCCGGGAAACTTCCGGTTGAAAACGTCTAGGTATGATGACGTTTGCGCGTGACGTCAATGGTTGAAGCGGAAGTATTCGGAAACATTGTATCCCAATACAAACAGCTCTGTTTTCATCGCAAAATTCCACAGTATTCTGGACATCTGTGTTGGTAAATCTTTTGCAATTTGTTTAATGAACAATGGAGACTGCAAAGAAGAAAGCTGTAGGTGGGATCGGTGTATTAGCGGCTGGCTATAGCAACACAACCAGGAGGACTTTGAGTTGGATAGCAGACGCGCTATCCGACGCTAGATCGGGTGAAGTCCTTCGTCGCGCCGTCGATCGCTGGAACGCAGGTGAGCACGGGTGTTGATGAGCAGATGAGGGCTGGCGTAGGTGGATAGCTAATGTTTTTAGCATAGCTCTGTCGAGGTCCCGTAGCTAAGTTAGCTTCAATGGCGTCGTTAGCAACAGCATTGCTAGGCTTCGCCAGGTTGGACAGCATTAACCGTGTGGTTACATGTCCAGAGTTTGGTAGTATTGTTGATCTTCTGTCTATCCTTACAGTCAGGGGTTTATTTCTTTTGTTTCTATCTGCATTTAAGCATGATGCTATCACGTTAGCTCCGTAGCTAAAGTGCTTCGCCGATGTATTGTTATGGAGATAAAAGTCACTGTGAATGTCCATTTCGCGTTCTCGACTCTCATTTTCAAGAGGATATAGTATCCGAGGTGGTTTAAAATACAAATCTGTGAGCCACAATAGAAAAAGAAGAAAGTGTGGAATCCAATGAGCCAGCTTGTACCTAAGTTAAGGTCAGAGCGAAAAAAGATACGTCCTGCACTGCACTCTAGTCCTTCACTCTCACGTTCCTCATCCACAAATCTTTCAGCCTGGCTCAAATTAATGGGGTAATCGTCGCTTTCTCGGTCCGAATCGCTCTCGTTGCTGGTGTAAACAATGTACAGATGTGAAGAGCCTTTCAACCTGTGACGTCACGCTACTTCCGGTACAGGCAAGGCTTTTTTTATCAGCGACCAAAAGTTGCGAACTTTATCGTCGATGTTCTCTACTAAATCCTTTCAGCAAAAATATGGCAATATCGCGAAATGATCAAGTATGACACATAGAATGAAACTGCTATCCCCGTTTAAATAAAAAAAATCTCATTTCAGTAGGCCTTTAACAATTACAGTACATTTAATATGTTTGGCCCCTGTAACACTGCACACAGTTTGAACAGTAACGCTGTGTTGGAATATTCAATTAAGTGATTCTTTGGCGTATTGCTAGAATAAGTAACCAAAATACCTGGTCTAAACTTTAAAGCACATTAAAGTCATCAGAGTGTTTCTTTCAATACCCATTTTGTTATAACACAAAAAGCTTCTGTTAGTAGTAGCACATACTTCTTTGGCTTCTAATCAACACATTTTTGTGCTTTATTAAATGTAAATCTGTCCTTGTTAAATGTAATTACATAACATCCTAAACAATAATAGAAATTCACGCCCGTAGGTACAGACTGGGGGGGTGGAACTATTGTTTCCTACTCTGACTTTAATTGTTTTTGCTACTGCAGGATGGATGGAGGGACCAGGAATTAAACTGCTTTACAGTTGACATAACCACTTGCTTAAAGCAACAGTACGTTTTTGTTTCTGGTACCCTGTCTTTCTTTCATCGCAACCCCAAATCACATGCTTTAGTGGTCTATAAAATAAACGGACCAGCCAGGACACGTCTCAGTGTGTTGGCGTTATAAGTGCTAATGTAGCAGTTAACGATTATTAAAATGGTTGTAATATTTATTACAGTGCCATGAACGTGCATTTATTTCACACTAGTTGGTAAAAGCAGTTGCTTTAGTTTTTTGGTATGAAAGGCTAAACCCTACCCCCCACCAAAAAACAAAAACTATAAAAACTGCGTTTTTTGGAAGAGTAAATACTCTATATTGCCAAAAGTATTTGGCCACCTGCCTTGACTCACTTATGAACTTGAAGTGCCATCCCATTCCTAACCCTTAGGGTTCAATATGATGTCGGTCCACCTTTTGCAGCTATTACAGCTTCAACTCTTCTGGGAAGGCTGTCCACAAGGTTGCAGAGTGTGTTTATAGGAATTTTCCACCATTCTTCCAAAAGCGCATTGGTGAGGTCACACACTGATGTTGGTCGAGAAGGACTGGTTCTCAGTCTCCGTTCTAATTCATCCCAAAGGTGTTCTGTCGGGTTCAGGTCAGGACTCTGTGCAGACCAGTCAAGTTCATCCACACCAGACTCTGTCATCCATGTCTTTATGGACCTTGCTTTGTGTACTGGTGCACAGTCATGTTGGAAGAGGAAGGGGCCCGCTCCAAACTGTTCCCACAAGGTTGGGAGCATGGAATTGTCCAAATTGTTTTGGTATCCTGGAACATTCAAAGTTCCTTCCACTGGAACTAAGGGGCCAAGCCCAACTCCTGAAAAACAACCCCATACCATAATTCCTCCTCCACCAAATTTCACATTCGGCACAATGCAGTCCGAAATGTAGCGTTCTCCTGGCAACCTCCAAACCCAGACTCGTCCATCAGATTGCCAGATGGAAAAGCGTGATTCATCACTCCAGAGAAGGCGTCTCCACTGCTCTTCAGTCCAGTGGCGACGTGCTTTACACCACTGCATCCGACGCTTTGCATTGGACTTGGTGATGTATGGCTTAGATGCAGCTGTACGGCCATGGAAACCCATTCCATGAAGCTCTCTGCGTACTGTACATGGGCTAATTGGAAGGTCACATGAAGTTTGGAGCTCTGTAGCAACTGACTGTGCAGAAAGTCTTTGCACTATGCACTTCAGCATCCGCTGACCCCTCTCTGTCAGTTTGCTCGGCCTACCACTTTGTGGCTGAGTTGCTGTTGTTCCCAAACTCTTCCATTTTCTTATAATAAAGCCGACAGTTGACTTTGGATTATTTAGGAGCGAGGAAATTTCACGACTGGATTTGTTGCACAGGTGGCATCCTATGACAGTTCCACACTGGAAATCACTGAGCTCCTGAGAGCGGCCCATTCTTTCACAAATGTTTGTAGAAACAGTCTCCATGCCTAAGTGCTTGATTTTATACACCTGTGGCCGGGTCAAGTGATTAGGACACCTGATTCTGATCATTTAGATGGGTGGCCAAATACTTCTGGCATTATGGTGTATAATCACTTGCTTAAAGCAACAGTATGTAAAAATTGTAGGAAAAGTTTGAGGGTACGTCATATTGTAAGAGGGAAGATTATTCTATGGTCAATGATATCGACGACCAGCCAGGACGCCCCCCATGCTGTGCTAAAATATCAGCGCTGTTTAGTAATTGTTCCTTACTGTAACTTTAATCGACTGCTATGTGTGCTTTTGTTGTTCTGTCAGTTTGTGTGTTTTGTGTGCTCTTTCATTTGTGCGTCCCTCGACAGGAATCATGTTTGCTGCCAGTTCACACGGGTATTATTCCAGAAATGCGCCAAACCAAAAAAGAAAAACTGGCGGCCATAATTATATTACAAGTTGATTTTGCAACGTACTGTTATTCTTGGGATGAAATAACCAAGTCTCACAGGGAGGGAAGTTATTTGTATATTAATTTGTCAAACATGTTTGTTTTTTTTATGTCATCTAAGTGAATGCTTATTCGGAGCAGGGTGGCTTTAATTGTTGGAGAGAAAAAAACTACTCACGTGACAACTCCTGTTAATTATAATAATCCTAATAGAGCAAGAGAGCATCTGCTCCATAATCATTGCATCCTCAGAGTGGTATAAAAAAAAATTTTGTCAGCATTTGGGAGAAAAAACACAATCCTTTGTTGAGTTTGATGTGTATTCTTCTGGCATTGAAGATGTTTCCTGGGACAGAGTGGGCAGCCGTGTCCCCAATCTGACTGCTCCGGTACATATCTTTAATATTTTTATATTGGCATTTTCCTGTATTTGTGTGCAAAGAGCGAATGCAGTAAGGCCAACTCTTAATGCCATCGCAGTGAAGCCAGCCTTTGTCTCGCAGTCAGTCACAGCGCAGAGGAACCACCCACTGTCGGAGAAATGATAAACCAATGGCGGCCTCACTGGTGCTAAATGGGTAAACAAACTATATTGACAATTGAGTGAAATGTATGTGTGTGCGTGTGTGTGTGTGTGTGTGTGTGTGTGTGTGTGTGTGTGTGTGTGTGTGTGTGTGTGTGTGTGTGTGTGTGTGTGTGTGTGTGTGTGTGTGTGTGTGTTCTTGTATTTCTACCCTTCATGAGACATAAACGAGGAAAAGTACCTTCCATATGAGGACCGGTGAACAAGTTAGGACATAAATCATGGTCCCAATACGGAAAAAAAACATTGCATCTATTTGCACCCCTGGTGGTGAAATCTATCAAAATTAGGGTGGTCCCATAGAAGGAGGGATTTTTCAAATTGATTGTGTGCTCCCTTCCGGGCAACATATGAAATAACAAGTGTGTGTAAGAAATTGAAATGCACCCCCTTAGGCCAAAATTAACAACAAACATAAAATAAATATGTATATAAAGAGATACTGTAATAACTTTAGGTACATTTTTTAAACTTTTTTAACACCTCTCTGGAGCTATGCCGCGTGCCGTCCTGCTTTAAGACCTCCACCATTGTCCCTGTCCTCAAGAAAGCACGGATCACAGGACTTAATGACTACAGGCCGGTTGCGCTGACGTCTGTGGTCATGAAGTCCTTTGAGCGCTTGGTCCTGCCCCACCTCAAGGACATCTGATGTCCTTGAGGTGGGGCAGGACCGCCCCCTCCTGGACCCACTGCAGTTCGCCTACAGAGCCAACAGGTCTGTGGATGATGCAGTGAACCTGGACCTCCACTTCATCCTGGAGCATCTGGACTCCCCAGGAACCTACGCTAGGATCCTGTTTGTGGACTTCAGCTCTGCCTTCAACACCATCCTCCCTGGACTGCTACGAGACAAGCTCTACCAGCTCAGCGTGCCCGACTCCCTCTGCAGTTGGATCAATGACTTCCTGACAGACCGAAGACAGCATGTGCGGCTGGGGAAGATTGTCTCGGACAGTCGAACCACGAACACTGGTACTCCTCAGGGCTGTGTACTTTCCCCCTGGCTCTTCTCCCTGTATACAAACTGCTGCACCTCCAGTCACCAGTCCGTAAAGCTGCTCAAGTTTGCGGATGACACTACCCTCATCGGGTTCATCTCGGATGGCGATGAGTCCGCCTACAGGAGAGAGGTGGACCGGCTGGCGTCCTGGTGCAGCCTCAACAACCTGGAGCTGAACGCCCAGAAAACAGTGGAGATGATCATGGACTTCAGGAAAGTCACAGCCCCCTCACCCTGATTGACTCTCCCACCCCCGTCTCCATTGTGGACTCCTTCCGTTTCTTGGGCACCACCATCAGCCAGGACCTCAAGTGGGAGCCGACCATCAGCTCCCTCATCAAGAAGGCCCAGCAGAGGATGTACTTCCTGCGGCAGCCGAGGAAACTTAAGGTGCCGACCGAGATGCTGGTGCAGTTTTACTCAGCCATCATCGAGTCCATCCTCACCTCCTCCATCACCGTTTGGTTCCCCGGCGCCACAGTCCAGGATAAGCATCGACTGCGGCGCATTGTACGTGCTGCTGAGAAGGTGATTGGCCGCAAGCTCCCATCCCTCCAGGACTTGCTCTCTTCCAGGACCAGGAGGCGTGTGGGTCGGATCACAGCTGACTCTTCTCACCCTGGACACAAACTATTCTCCCCTCTCCCCTCAGGCAGGAGACTACGGTCCATCCAGACCCACACCTCCCGCCACCTGAACAGTTTTTTCCCCTCAGCCATCAGGCACATGAACATTTACAAGATCTGATAGCTCAGTTACAGCTCTTTTTATTACCAAATCTGTGTTATATGTGTTTTATGTTGCACGATTGCACCAAGAAAAATTCCTAGTTTGTGAACCTGTTCTCAAACAGTGGCAATAAAAACTATTATGATTCTGATTCTGATTCTGATTCTGAAATAATGAAGATTAAAAACCAATGACAAACAAAACATTTAAAAAAAAGTATTTTTTCCCACAATGTGTTGACTTTTTTTTTTAGAAAATTGGGAACAATTTCTCATATTCTTTTTGTTTCTGTAATATTGCAACATTTTCTCTGAAAATTGTTAGTTTTTTTAATGTAAAATTATTATTTTTTAATGTAAAATTATTACTTTTTAATGCAAAATGGTGACATTTGTCATAAAAAATGTCTTACTTTTATCACAATATTGCCAATTGTTTTGTTGTTTTGTAAAATAGTGACATTTTTTGAGTAAAATTATGACTTGTGTCATAATTTTGCCAAGTAAAAATTCCAATTATTATTATAACATTGCCAAAATGTTAAAGTTTTCTTATAAAATTGTAACTTTTGTTGAGTAAAATTACGACTCTTCATAAAGTTGCCAACATTTTGAGCTTTTCCATTGCATCTAATAGAGAATGTCTCATTTGCACCCCTGGTGGTGAAATCTATCAAAATTAGGGTGGTCCCAAGAAGAAGGGATTTTTCAGAGTGACTGTGTGTCAGTTTTAAAAGTGCTCCCTCTCTGGTCAACATATGAAATAACAAGTGTGTGTAAAAATTTGAAGTGCTCCCCTCCTGGCCAACATATGTAATAACAAGTGTGTGTAAGAAATTGAAATGCGCCTACTTTGGCCAAAATTAATTAAAAACATAAAATAAATATGTATATAGAGACAAACTGAAATAACTTTAGGTAAATAATGAAGATTAAAAACCAATTACAAACAAAAAAAGCAGTCTTTTTCTCACAATGTGTCGACTTTTTCTTATAAAATTGGAAACAATTTCTCATATTCTTTCTGTTTCTGTAATATTGCAACATTTTGTCGTAAAATGATTACTTTTTTTATGTAAAATGATTACTTTTTAATGCAAAATGGTGACATCTGTCATTTAAAATTCTGACTTTTATTACAATATTGCCAATTTCTTTGTTGTTCTTGTAAAATAGTGACATTTTTTGAGTAAAATTATGACTTTTGTCATAATTTTGCCAAGTAAAAATTCCAATTATTATTATAATATTGCCAAAATGTTAAAGTTTTCTTATAAAATTTTAACTTTTGTCGAGTAAAATTACGACTCTTTTCATAAAGTTGCCAACATTTTAAGCTTTTCCATTGCATCTAATAGATAATGTCTCATTTGCTATCAAAATTAGGGTGGTCCCAGAAGGGAGGGATTTTTCAAATTGATTGTGTGTCGGTTTTAATAGTGCTCCCCCTCTGGTCAACATATGAAATAACAAGTGTGCGTAAAAAAATTTAAGTGCTCCCCCTCTGGCCAACATATGTAATAACAAGTGTGTGTAAGAAATTGAAATGCGCGCCCTTTGGCCAAAATTAATTTAAAAAAACATAAAATAAATATGTATATAGAGACGTGCTGTAATAACATTAGGTAAATAATGAAGATTAAAAACCAATTACAAACAAAACATTTTAAAAAGCAGTCTTTTTCTCACAATGTGTCGGACTTTTTCTTATAAAATTGGGAACAATTTCTCATATTATTTCTGTTTCTGTAATATTGCAATATTTTCTTGTAAAATTATTACTTTTTTATTTAAAATTATTATTTTGTCATAGAAAATTTTGACTTTTATCACAATATTGCCAATTTGTTTGTTGTTCTTGTAAAATAGTGACATTTTTGGAGTAAAATTATGACTTTTGTCATAATTTTGCCAAGCAAAATTCCGATTATTATTATAATATTGCCAATATTTTAAAGTTTAAACTTGTGACTTTTGCCAAGTAAAATTACGACTCTTTTCATAAAATTGCCAAAATGTTAAGCTTTTTCTTGTAAAATTGTGTCTGTTATTGAGTAAAATTCCTACTTGTATTATATAATATTGCACAAATGTTCAGTTTTTCTTGTAAAATTTTGACTTGCGTTGAGTAAAATCACAACTTTTATTAATAATACTGCCAAAAGTTTTTCTTTTGAAATTGTGACCTTTTTCTTGTGAAATTCCAACTCATTTTTCACAACAAGCTTTTTTATATTTGCATAGTATGTATATATTATTAATGTTGTAAATACAAATTTTTATATATCTAGAAAGGGTGGTCCTAAAGAGGCAGGCATTTTTCGGAGGTCTCAAGAAGGTAAAAAATACAATAGCGTGTGTGTGCGTGTGTGCGTGTGTGAGTGTGTGTGTGTGCGTGTGTGTGTGTGTGAGTGTGTGTGTGTGTGTGTGTGTGTGTGTGTGTGTGTGTGTGTGTGTGTGTGTGTGTGTGTGTGTGTGTGTGTGTGTGTGTGTGTGTGTGTGTGTGTGTGTGTGTGTGTGTGTGTGTGTGTGTGTGTGTGTGTGTGTGTGTGTGTGTGTGTGTGTGTGTGTGTGTGTGAGGAACCACCTGCAGTCAGAGAAATGATAAACCAATGGCGGCGTCACTGGTGCTAAATGGGTAAACAAACTATATTGACAGTTGTGTGAAAAGTGTGTGTGTGTGTGTGTGTGTGTGTGTGTGTGTGTGTGTGTGTGTGTGTGTGTGTGTGTGTGTGTGTGTGTGTGTGTGTGTGTGTGTGTGTGTGTGTGTGTGTGTGTGTGTGTGTGTGTGTGTGTGTGTGTGTGTGTGCTAGACAGAACTGCAATATCTTTTCTTTTCTTTTTTTCTGGAGGTTTTTTGAAAACACCTGCACATATCTTCTTAAATTGCTATTGCCTCAGCCTTGCTTGCCTCTCTGAACACTCTCATAAATAATTAGGATAAAACATTGTGTTGTATTATATGCCATATAAAAATAATATTATGAGGAAAACTGTCATGGCCACGCATGACAGTTTTGAGTGTGTTCACTATTTTCCTGAGTTTTGTATCATTCCTTTTTTCTACTTCCTGTTGGAGTCCCTGTTTTGCTGCACCCTCACTTTCTGTTCTGTTACCTGACAAAATTTCCTCGATCATTTGTACGCTTGCACCAATGCTATGACCTCATGGGTGTCAAGGCTGGTCCGCCAATATAAATGTGCTATGTTGTGCTATATATTGGTGAGCGGCGTAACCTCAGCATGCAGAGACCACTGATGATGCGCTAGCTGTCCAAAGTCGGGATCCAGGGTGGACCACCCACATCTGCAGTCCCGTCCAAGGTTTCTCATTGTTATCCCATTGGGTTGAGTTTGTTCTTGCCCTGATGTGGGATCTGAGCCGAGGATGTCGTTGTGGCTTGTGCAGACCTTTGAGACACTCGTGATTTAGGGTTATATAAGTAAACAATGATTGATTGATTGATTGATTGATTGATGCAGAGGCGCAGTCGCAGGAGCAGTCAATGGTCATATAATTAGGAACAAAAGTTGGAGACGCCACCCTGGACACAGCAAATGCAAATAATACAATGATCAAGCAAGAACCTATGGGCCAAAATTAAATAAATAAATAAATACAACTTTAATTAATTACTTAAATATATCATTAATTCAATTGAATTTGATTTAATACATAAATCATTTAACATTGTGCAATTAACTTTTTTAATGTAGTTGTATTAAATTATTAATTAGTATTTTATTAATTCATGATATGATAAATGTTTGATTTAAATATTTCATGATTTGACGATTTATTTAATGTTTTTTTAAAATAATTAATTAATTAAATGTGTCAATTATTAATTTAATGTAAAATTACATTTTATTAATACATTATTTAGATAATTATTTATTTAATTATGTAATTTCAATTATTTTATTTTTCACGATGTATTATATTTGTATTTGATTATTTCATTATTTAAATATTTATTTAACGATTTAATCAAATGTTAACTGTAATAGTAATATGTGTCAATGACCTTTTTTTATGAAAAATTACATTTAAATATTTCATCATATAATTATTTATTAATTTCATAATTTCATGATTAAAATTTAATAAATTGTTAATTTGATTATTTCCTGATATATTTATATACTTAATGATTTAATCAATGTATTATTTGGAATTGGAATTAAAAACAAATGTGTCAATGATTTGTATATGTATTTTTTAAAAATAAAATTAAGTAATTATTTATTTCATGATTTAATAATTTTTCACGATTTAATTTATTAATGACTTGATTTTTTTAATGATTCAATGATTTATTTAACAATGTAATCAATCAATAAACTAGAATTGGAATGAAAAATAAATGTGTCAAATTGGTCAATTATCTATTTAATGTCAAATTACATTGAACTATTGAATCATTTATCTAATCATTTATTTCTGTATTGCATTATTTTTGTTCATGCTTTATTAATTGTTTATTTTCATTATTTAATGATTTATTGATTTGTTAATTGACTTAGTCAATCAGCTGTCAAAGTCAGTGGGTGGATCCTAACACCACATGCCCTTTCATAAGAAAGAATGAAGTAAAACAAAAAAGTACATTGCTAATTAGAAATTAAACTCATGTGTGCTGACTCACAGAAACCGGCGGACGATGTAAAACACTAAATGGTAAATAAAAAAATTCAACCACAAAACAGGAAATGAAGCCTAAACAAATAAAACCACAACCAAAAGTCCAGTTCACATACAGTAGAGGGTGAAATACAGACCACTAGAGCAGGTTAGCTGTGGTCACCATGGCAACAAGCATTTACATTATTCAGTGTTAAAAGACTGTATAATCTAAATGATGTGAGCTAAATGTCAAATTATTACATCTGGTTAGCTTCACAACACCTCATTCGAATTTACAATGTTTATTTCGCACACAAAAAACTTCAAATTACTTAAGATGGATGAACAGCAAATAAATCATCAAATTATAGACTTAAGAACTTGATAGTGTTTCTGTATTAGCACATTATCATGTCTTGGAACTTCCTGAGCAATGGAGGTTTAACAGCATTCCTCAAAAAAAAAAACCTCAATTAAATTTATATCACCCTCCCGTTATAGCTATTGACTGTTGTTTTTTTTTATGAATGCGCCCAAATCAAGTCAAAGCTAATTATAACTTCTAAAGACATTAAACCAAGTGGTTCTAATGAAAGCAGAATAAACAGGATTTGTTTACCTGTTAGACAACACTAATTATCTGCTGTTGCACTCGCATCCTAATGCACCACGATTACTTGTGGAAGGTTCACTTTAGGACAAATTAAATCCAGTTGAATAATAAATACAAGCTTTAAAGGAGCTTCGTCAAACACTATAGGGAAATATTATTGTTCAAGGATAAAAAATTAAAAAAACAAGCGATTAAAACACCTACAGACCAAACCAATGTGCCAGTAAGCAAGAAAAAATGAGAAGGCATTCATACTCAATGCTGCTTAGAATAAAAGCTGGCGTCACAAAATAAATGTCTTATTATTCATAGCTTGGCACACTAAAGAGAACTAGCTAAAACTGAAAGGTCAAAGTAGAAAACTGTCTTCATTCATTTATTCCAACTAGATAATATCGGACTGCCGATATTATCGGCCGATAAATGCTTTAAAATGTAATATCGGAAATTATCGGTATTGGTTTCAAAAAGTAAAATGTATGCCTTTTTAAAACGCCACTGTACACAGTGGTACACGGACGTAGAGCGCCAATAAACCTTAAAGGCACTGCCTTTGAGTGCCGGCCCAATCATATCCATGGCTTTTCACACACACAAGTGAATGCAAGGCATACTTGGTCAAAAGCCATACAGGTCACACTGAGGGTGGCCGTATAAACAACTTTAACACTGTTACAAATATACGCCACACTGAACCCACGCCAAACAAGAATGACAAACACATTTCGGAAGAACATCCGCACCGTAACACAACAAAAAACACAACAGAACAAATACCCAGAACCCCTTGCAGCACTAACTCTTCGGGGACGCTACAATATACACCCCCCGCTAAAAATGGTAAAATGGGTTATACATGTATAGCGCTTTTCTACCTTCAAGGTACTCAAAGCGCTTTGACACTATTTCCACATTCACCCATTCACACACACATTCACACACTGATGGTGGCAGCTGCCATGCAAGGCCCTAACCAGGACGCATCAGGAGCAAGGGTGAAGTGTCTTGCTCAAGGACACAACAGACGTGACTAGGTTGGCACTGCCACTCTCCTTTAATGAACTTGATATCAGATAGGAAGAAGCAACATCACACTTTGACACAGCAGACGACAACGTACGCACACCAACACAATGGGAATATTGAACAACAAATCAATGATTGACGTGACAAGCTTGCCATCCAAACAATACCCCGTTTGTTGACAAGAAGATATGACCGCCATCGGAGCGCATTCATTCGCTTTATTAAGCAGAGGTCACACAATCCGGTGAAAAGATTCGAGTGTGCAGCTGACTGCTAAAGCTAAAAAACACAGCTCCGTTGAAGCGCTCGATGACGTCACACATCACTAGGCAACAGGCCCCGCCTTTTAAAAGCACAGACTCGTATAGTAAACATCTCTCATAAGCATATACTAGATATTTATATATATATATATATATATATATGTATATATATATATATATATATATATATATATATATAAATATATATATATATATATATATATACATATATATATATATATATATATATATATATATATATATATATATATATATATATATATATATATATATATATATATTTAAATATATATATTTTTTATTTTTTTGTTTTTTTTAGTAACGTATAAATTACTTTCCCTAGTAATTAATTTATTAAAGAGTAATTCAGTTAGTAATCATAATACTTTTTTTGGTAAAGTAACGAGTAACTATAATTAGTTACTTTTTCTCAAAGTAATTTTCAGGACACTGCTTATAACAGTGTTTCTCAACCCAATGTTGGGCCACCAAAAAATATATATTTGTTTCTCATGTATGTTGTGATTCCCTTTTAGACCACTGGTGTCAGTAAAGACATTCTCAAAGAAATAGAAGAAGTCTGGAACTCAAGTCATTGAGAAGTTTCTTCAGTGCAAAAATTATGACTAAAGTGGTGAAGCTGTATTTTCACTTACACTTTAATTTTTTTGGCAGTTTAGTTAAGAAATATATTTATTATTATTTTACTTTATTTATTTTAGCACAACATAAGGGCCAAGCGGTAGAAAATGGATGGATGCGTCAATGGATAATTGTATGTAAATACATTTCTTACTCCTTATGCGGTATATTTAATTAGTACTTATTTTTCTAATCAGCCTGACCTAAGCCTATTATTTGTGATTAGCACATGCTTTTGTATCTTTTGACAAGGTTGTAAACTGTAAGTAGGTTTGATATAATTATTGAATACCATTAAAAGAGTCCGCATTTAAACAGTAATGGGTAAAGTTCATGTTTTAGCAGTAGTTGTCAGAAGTAGTTTGTACTCAATGAAGTTATTAGTAATGTTTTGACATACTTCGGCCAAAATGATTGTGTTTCCTCAGTCGGGGGGCGGGGATCCCTTAGCGATAGGGTGACTGTGAGACCCACAGTCAAAACCGTCGGGCGTGCCCTAAACACCTCCCTGTGGAGGTGTTCCAGATGTCCGAACCATCTCATTTGGCTCCTCTCAATGCAGAGGAGAGGCAGCTTTACTCTCAATTCCTTCCGAATGACAGCACTTCTCACATGTCGCCACCCTCATAGGAAGCCCCGCCCCAGACAGAGGAAAAACAATCAATTATTTTTTTTTGTATTTCTATGGGGCGGAGTGGCTCATAGTACGAACCCAGCTTCCGCCATAGAGTCACTGCCGTTGTGTCCTTGGGCAAGACACTTGTTTCTGGCAGGACTCCCATAAAAATGATTTTTCCGGATAAATAAAGGTAAAACATTATTTACATTTTTTTACTATACACAACCTCATTTAAATGATTTATTAAACATGTTTGGCTTGCGTTTACTTATTTTATATATTGAATTTATTTTACTCAAACAATCATATCTCTTGGTAGCCTTGTTGGGTCTGCTCCTTTTTTTAATTTTTTTTTTGTTGTTGTTTTACTTTTGTGGCTGTTTGTAGAAATGGCTGGTTGCATCAACTCTGCTCGTTTAATTTATTTAATGTCCTTTGTGTTCTTTGATGTTTCCCTCTTAAACAGATGTTTATGTGTGCTATGGCTATGAGGTTTTTTTCTCCTTGGCCTCAGTCAGGACCCCCTCTCCAGGGGCCCAGGCTTAGACTGATTTTTTTTTTTTTCTCACCGGTAACACTCTTTTATAAACCTAAAATTGTTCAACTCAATGAATAGGCTTTCAAATATAAAATATATTGGACAAACAAACATTTTGACCTTCCAATGTTGAGTAAAGAGCAACACATATTCTCCAGCAGCCTCAGGCAAAGCAGAGCCTGAACAAAATGTCCTCACTCATGCTTCATCACCTCAGCGTTTGATTGCATTTACAAACAAACATGTCCGCCAGGCTGACAGTGAGCAATGAAACCATTAAGCCATGCACAGCAATCAACATATCCACTATGCAAATGCGTCAAACCAAAAACAAAGTTTGTCCATCATAAATCCTGGCTTTTTTTTTTCTGCTTAAGCACAAACTCAAGGCCCGGAGGCCAGATTTAGATTTATTTTCATTTAAAGTGGCCCGCCACATCATTAATGGGGGGCCGTCACGTCATTTACTACGACACGCCATGTCATTCAAAGTGGTCTGCCACATCATTTAATGCGGTCCGCCAAGTCATTCACTGTGGTCTGTCACATCATATAATGTGGTCCGTCACATCATTTAAGGTGGCCCCCCATATAATTTATTGTGGTCCGTCATGTCATTTAAGGTGGCCCGCCACATTATTTAAGTGGCCCGCCATTTCATTTAATGTGGTCTTTCACGTCATTCAACGTGGTCTGTCACATCATTTAATGTGATCCGCCACATCATTAAATTGGCCCGCTATGTCATTCGATGTGGTCCATCACGTCATCTAATGTTGCCCGCCATGCCATTCAATGGGGTCTGCCAGATAATTTAATGTGGTCCGTCACGTCACTTGAAGTGGCCCACCATATTATTAAAGTGACCTGCCATACCATTCAATGGGGTCTGCCACATCATTTAACGTGGTCCGTCACATCATTTGAAGTAGCCCGCCACATTATTAAAGTAGCGCGCAATACCATTCGATGGGATCTACCACATCATTTAATGTGGTCCTTCACGCCACTGACACATTCCTTCTCTATCTGACCGACCACATCAAACATGAGGTGGACGCGGGCAAATACAGCGGCATGGTCATGCTGGACCTTCAGAAGGCCTTTGACACCGTTAACCACGCTATACTGTTGGATAAGCTCAGAGCAATCGGATTTGACAAAACGTCATCGAGCTGGATGCAATCTTACTTGGAGGGGAGGAAACAGGTGATAGAGGTGAACGGCATCGTGTCCCCCCCCCCCCTTCAGTGAGCTGTGGAGTCCCCCAAGGCAGTATATTAGGGCCTTTACTGTTCCTAATATACATAAACGACATGTCATCAGCATGCGACTGTGAATTGTTTTTGTTTGCGGATGACTCGGCCTTGCTGGTATCCGACAAGCACAAGTCACAGGTGGAGAAAATCCTCAGTGCTGAACTCTGTAAAACTTGCACCTGGCTCGCTGACAACAAACTATCCATACACTTGGGTAAAACGGAATCCATCATATTTGGGTCCCACATCAACCTTAAGAAAGTCAATGACTTCACTATAAAAGTGGGTGACATTGTTATCACCAGGAAAGATAGGGTCACCTACCTAGGTTCCATTCTAGAGGCTAATCTTTCCTGTGATAAAATGGCAACCAAGGTAATCAAAAAGGTCAACCAACGAACGAGATTCCTCTATAGAATCTCCTCTCTGGTCAACAAAAGCACCATGAGGATTCTGACGGGAACTCTCGTTCAACCCTTTTTCGATTACGCATGCACCTCCTGGTACCCTAGCACCTCCAAAACCCTCAAATCTAGACTCCAAACATCCCAGAACAAGCTAGTCAGATTACTTCTAGACCTCCACCCCAGATCCCACCTCACTCCTATCCACTTCTCCAAAGTGGGCTGGCTCAGGGTGGAGGACAGAGTAAAACAACTTGCACTGAGCCTAGTCTATAAAATCCGCTACACCTCCCTGATACCGAAGTACTTGTCAAAACTTCCTTAACGTAAATGACCGCCATAACCACAACACCAGGGGGAGCTCCACTAACCACGTTAAACCCAGATTCCGAACTAACAAAGGTCTTAACTCATTTTCTTTCTATGCCACATCAATGTGGAATGCGCTCCCAACAGGTATAAAAGAAAGGGCATCGCTATCCTCCTTCAAAACCACACTAAAAGTACACCTCCAGGCAACTTCAACCCTAAACTAACACCCTCCCCGGATTGTTAATAATCAAATGTAAATGATCAAATGTAGATACTTTTTCTTGTGCTTTCTGATCTCTCTCTCTGTGTCCACTACTTGCTGTACATATCCTACCAAATCAGTCCTACACTGTTCCAATGTACATTTCTCTGATGATACAATTGTTGATGACTGAAGTGATATAAAAACCAAACCTAAACCCCCCCCCTTGACATCCCACACCCCGGATTGTAAATAATGTAAATAATTCAATGTATATACTCTGATGATTACCTTGTGTGATGACTGTATTATGATGATAGTATATATCTGTATCATGAATCAATTTAAGTGGACCCCGACTTAAACAAGTTGAAAAACTTATTGGGGTGTTACCATTTAGTGGTCAATTGTACGGAATATGTACTTCACTGTGCAATCTACTAATAAAAGTCTCAATCAATCAATCAAAACTTGATGTGGCCCGCCACATTATTAAAGTGGCCTGCCTTAACATTCAATTAGGTCTGCCACAACATTTAACATGGTCCGTCACCTCACTTGATATGGCCTCCCACATTATTAAAGTGGCCTGCAATACTATTCAATGGGGTCTGCCACATCATTTAATGTGGTCCGTCAGTGCATTTGATGTGGCCCGCCACATTATTAAAATGGCCTGCGGTTATTCAATGTGGTCCGTCATGTCATTTAATGTTGCCCGCCATGCCATTCAATGTGGTCCCTCGTGTCATTTGATGTGGCTCGCCACATTATTAAAGTGGCCTCCCATTATATTCAATGTGGTCTGCCACTTCATTTAATGTGTTGACTTCTGAAAGCAGCAACATTTGCAATTTGGCCCTCAATAAAACCGAGTTTGACTGCCATGTTCGAAAGCAACAAGCTCTAAATAGCTAACCTTTTTTTTCTTTTCTCTGAACAAACGCAGCTCTATTTCCCTCCCTTGGGGGGGTAGGCGGTTGTAATTATCGAGCTCTAACGGTGGACTGAAGGCTACTGTCAGCATGGACCACCGCAAGCAGAGAAAGACTGCAAAGACGTGTGTGCAGCAAGGACAAAGCAATAAAACACGAGACAACTGACAAGTGAACGTAAGTTTACAGTCGATATTGTTTAGTGTCAATAGTAGATTGCTTTCTCTTCTATGCTGATGTCGGTGTTTAAACACAAGCACGCTTAATTAATCACGAAAATATAATATAACATAAAGATTTGAAAATTCCCATGGAAATGTTGAATTGGAAAAGAGCAAAGACAGTTGTTTTAAAGACAAAGGCAAAATTATATATATAAAAAAAAGTATTACATGCTAATGTTAGCTACTTAGCATAATAACTAAGCTAGCAGTTAGCATGTCACCAAATAAGGAAATCCATGGTTTGGGGTTTTAAACGTCTATATTACCTAAAATGGTAGAATTAAATGCTAGCATGCTAACATAAGAACAGTTAAAAAACTTGTAAGACGGTACCAAGCATATCAAATGTGTTAAGACAGTGTTTTTCAACCTTTTTTGGGCCGAGGCACATTTTTTTAATAAAAAAAATATGGAGGCACAGGTTAAAAAATGAAACTCCACCAGGCTGTCGTGCCTTATTTTGAGTTTGTTGTTGTTTTCTGTGTGTAGTGCTTTAGTTTCTGTCTTGCGCTGTTATTTTGGTGACCCTTCCTGTTTTGTTGGTGTTCTCCTGTAGCAGCTTCACGCCTTCCTTTGAGTGCTATTTAAGTTGTGCGTACTCTATCATTTTTTTGTGGGGACATTGTTGATTGTCATGTCATGTACTGATGTACTTTGTGGACGCCGTCTCTGCTCCACACGCTGTAAGTCTTTGCTGGCGTCCAGCATTCTGTTTTTGTTAACTTTATAGCCAGCTCAGTTTTACTTTTGTTTTCCATAGTCATCCCTATGCTTCAGTGCCTTTTCCTAGCGGGACTTGCCTTTTGTTCTTTTTTTGGTTTAAGCGTTACAAACTTTTTTACCTGCACGCTGTCTCCCACTGTGCTCTGCATATTGGGATCACGACAAACCATCCTCAACGCATTCCGACTTCTACAAAGCAATTAACTACCTGCTGCCACCTACTGATATGGAGTATTACATGCTCTACAGAGCACAGGCACTAGACAACGGCACATTGTTATAATTATTGATTTGAAAAAAATATTTTTTGGACCAATTAAGTGAAGTTGCATAATTTCCCACGGCACACCAGACAATATCTCACGGCACACTAAACAGTGGTTGAAAAACACTGTGTTAAGATGTTAGAAATTCTTTAAATAGTTCCCACATTAACGCACAGTGTGTTTCCGACTTGAAATATATTTAGTTTGAAACACATTTCTCCAGAAGACACCACACAGTGACAAGTCCTGCTGACTTACCTGTGAAAGGACGGCCGTCTTCTCTGTCTGATGGAATATTCCAAGGTTTTGCACCCAATGTTGGTTAGTCTGTGATCCTATACCGCAACCCGCGGCTCTCGAGCCGCATGGGGCTCTTTAGTGCTGCCCTAGTGGCTCCCTGGAGGATTTAAAAAAAAAGGATTAAAAATGGAAAAAGATTGGGAAAAAATATTTGTTTTTGTTTTAGTATGTTTTTTGTTTGAAGACAAACATGACACAAACCTTCCCAATTGTTAGAAAGCCCACTGTTTAATATGTTTGTGTGTATGCTTCACTGATGAGAGTATTTGGTGAACATGGTTTTTATCCTACTAATTTTGGCGGTTCTTGAACTCACCATAGTGTGGACTGTGACGCAACAGTTTGTTTACATATAAAATCTTCCACTCCTCCTTTGTCTCATTTTGTCCACCAAAAGTTTTATGCTGTGTGTGTATGCACAAAGGTGCGCTTTGTTGATGTTATTTAAAATGTTGGAGTGCTAATCAGGCATATTTGGTCAGTGCATGACTGCAAACTAATCAATGATAACATGCTATTTAGGCTAGCTGTATGTACATATTGCATCATTATGCCTCATTTGAGCTCTTTAATATCATTTACTTTTATCCTCTTTGTATATAATTTAGTTTTGCATGTCTCATGACACATTATCTGTATGTAATGTTGGCTGCATTTCAGATAGTTGTTTGTGTGCCATGTTGTTCCAGACCACAGCAAACATTACCCAGCTTGCCAAAGATTGTAATAAATCCACTAGAAGAAGACAGCTTGCAGTTTCCTTTAGCTTGAACACACACATCTATACCTTAGGCCATTAAAAGCCAGTAATTTCCAGGAGTTATCTCACCTACTGAGTAGCCTCTGTTTTACTAATGGTTTCAATGTTGTGAAAATGTGTAGAATAAATATAAAAATGTCAACATTTCTGTCAACGAAGATTTGTTTCAGCTTGCGACACATAGTTATTTTGATAGTAGGCTTTTATAGCTAATATAGACACTTACGTCATGTGTTGCTTTCATTATAACACTTATATGAGACTTTTAATGTTTTGCGGCTCCAGACAGATTAGTTTTTGTATTTTTGGTCCAATATGGCTCTTTCAACGTTTTGTGTTGCCGACCCCTGCTTTAGCTGCAAAGCTAGTTTCCAACCATAGTCCCTGGGCAAACACTATATAATTAAAACAACAATCATTAAAAGCCTACTTAAAACAGTAAAACAATTGATTAATATCTCACACACATTTACGGCAACATTCAGCACAGGCACTTACATTAGGCTTTAACAGCACCACGAACAATTCCACAAAGGCATAGTTATAAATAGATAAAGGGTTTTAATATTTCTATATTCAACATTAGGTCTTATTCTAACTGATCTTTTTTGTAAGAAAGTTAATAAATAAAGTGTACTTTTTGTAGTTATTTACCCATATTTCTACACAATAACTCAGATATGGTAACAATAAATAGCAGTAAAGAATATGGAATGATTTTTGGTCCAGAACATATTTTGCTTTATTCATTATCGACATATTTCTTGCCACTTTATGTTGTGTATTTTTCATATGAGATTTCCAGTTCATTTTATCGTCTTTTATTACACTCAAAACATTGATTTCTTTTACACTTTTCATATCTACCCCAGGGGTGTCAAACGTACGGCCAGGGGGCCGGATCAGGCCCACGGACAGATTTTATCCGGCCCGCGGGATGAGTTTGCTAAGTATAAAAATTAGCCGAAATTTTGGAATGAAATAAACTGCTGTTCTAAATGTGTCCACTGGATGTCGCAATAGCAATTATTTGTATCTTTGCAGATGATGCTACATATGTACAAAATAAACCACATGATGTTAGTGCACCTGTCGAGGAAAATGATCAAACTACATAAATAACATCCTGTAATTTGATTTTGATATAAGTTTTTTATCTTGATAGACTGACAATTAACACCAATGAGTTGACTGATGAACATTATCACATAATTTATTCCGAAAGTATGATCAGTCAGCAGCTGATCAATCAACATAGGCACACGCTAGTGATCACGATAAATAGTTTGTCTGCATTAGCGCTTATAATAACAACAAATACTTGGTTAATATTCAAGTCATGAAATGTAAATGTATATTTGACGGTTTTTGGATGTTTTTTTATTGGGTTTTATTGGCGGAATAGAGGACCTCCCATTGGCTCAGCTGTAAGCAAACTTTTATTTATGTTTATTTACGAGAGCAAATGCATTTAAAAATAAATACGTCCGTCGCCATGTCTTTCATCATGATTGTCAACAATAGGCAAAAAAAAAGGAAAAAAAGTGCAGTTCTCCTTTTAACTATAATTTCATGACTTATTTATTCACTGTTGTGTTACTGATTGAGTACAAACAAATGTGTTCTAAATTGCTATGATACAAAAACTGGTCGGATTAAATAAGCTCTGCTTCCTCCGATTCCTTGTAAATATGCAAAATAGCGTCAAGTATCAAAATCCATTATTTTTAAGTTTAAACATATACAAATAGTAAATGTTAGCATAAAACTTTAGCATAACAACCTTAGCATGTTAACATGGGAAGTGTCAGAATACTTGCAAGATAGCGCCGAGCATGAAAATCCATGATTTTTAGGTTTAAATGTATAAAATTAGGTAAATGCTAGCATAAAACATTAGCATGATAATGTTAGCATGCGAACATAGGAACAGTTGGTATCCTTGCCAAGTACTAAAATCCTGGAATTTTAGGTTAAATGTATAAAATTAAGTAAACGCTAGCATAAAATAGTAGAATGAAAAAATTAGCACGTTAACATGGTAACCGTTAATATACTAGCAAGATGGCGTCAAGTATCAACATCTATGATTTTTAGTTTACATTTACAAAAATAGTTGAAAATTCTAGCATAAACCATTAGCAGGCTAATGTTAACATTCTAGCACAGTAAGAGATAGTTTACTCGCAAGTTGGCGCCCAGTATCAAAATCCATGATTGAGAGGTTTATGCTAATGTGGGAACCGTTAGTTTAAAATGTACAAAATTAGCTAAAATGTTAGCAAAAGAAACATTAGCTTGCTAACATTAGCATGCTTGTAACTGACCAAATAGGAGGAAATACCAAAAGTGCCAAAGCAGTTCTAAAGTGTCTTGTATGTAAAGAGTAAATATTAAAAAATGTATATATGCGAGTCAGAGTTTTTCTTTCTGTCACTTACATGCACCAGAGACCCGCTAAGCAAAAAAAGTGTCAGGCTCAAAGGTTTGCTAGTAAGTTAGCAAACAAAAGAGGAGGAGTTATCATACTGCTTCTAACGGGGCTTCATTAGCTAAGGGATATGATATCACTTTTTTTTATAGCAATCTATCAGTTGTAATTTCACAGATATTAAAATATATTAAAATATTAAAACTTTTTTTGACAAAAACATTAATTTTGTTTAAAAAAAAAAATTTTAAATGGGTATTTTGAAAATAAATAAATACATATTTTATCCCGTCTCAGGGCATTCAATCGATCGCAACTGGGTGGTTTGGTTTGTCTTGGAAGACTTTTTGCCGCCCATCCGAGTAGGCTTCATCAGTTCGTGCTCATAGACTTAGATTGGTCAGATATAGTCCAGCGGTTGGTGCCAAAACTCCAAATATTTATACTCCAAAAACCAGGTATGTGTGCCTTGGCAAGGATGGTTTCGCCCTATCGTAGTGAGAAAAACAACTGTTTTAATGTAAACGAGCAACCCTATCTGGCAAAGCCAATGACAGTATGAATTGATTAAACAAGTTGAAAAACTTTTTCGGGTGTTACCATTTAGTGGTCAATTGTACGGAATATGTACTGTACTGTGCAATCTACTAATAAAAGTCTCAATCAATCAGTCGTTGAAGTGTAATTTCCCCTCATTAGCAGTGAGGTATTGTGTGGCAAAACGATTGCTGTGGATCGACTTATGCCGACTATGGACTGGTGGTACCAGCCGCTGGACTAGATCTGGGGCCGTATTTATCAGGCGTCTTAGAGTGCCATTTTACACTTAAGTCCTGATAATTTGCGAAATGTAGTCCTACTCTCAAACTTAAGAATTAAAGCTATTTATCAACTTTCTTAAGTCTAAGAATCACTCCTACTCTCCACGATATTTAAGAGACCTTCAGATGTGTCCTAAGAGGTTAGGAGTTGCCAGCGGGGGATGGCACTGAGGCGAGAGAGACGTGCGCGAACGTTCAGGGAGCGGAAGGATGTCCTGGCTTTGTTTGATGACGAGCAGCTGATCAAACGGTATCGTTTAGACAGAGCGGGTATTATTTTTGTCACAGATTTAATAAGGGGCGTCATCTCATCAGCAACATCACGCAGCAGAGCTTTCACAGCAGAACTAAAGGTCATCACAATGCTTCGATATCTCGCCACTGGGAAAATGCACATTTATTTTTGATTCATTGCCAATATTGTTTGTTTGTTTTGTATTATTTTGTAGTTTATTGTCAAAATATACACTCCCATTGTCCACTTAAATATTTCTAAGATATTTCTTTATTCTTAGACAAGGGATTCCCTTCCGTGATTGGTCAATTCTATGGACACAGAAATTACGTCACCTAAAATTCCGTTTACGGCACATAGTAATGTTGTAATTCAGCTCTGAGTGTGACACTTAAGATTCAGTCCTACACTTCGCTGAAAGTGTGAGTAAGACGCTTGATAACTAACTTTTAAGTGCAAATTTCAGCGAATAATTTCTTTACTCATAAGTCAACTCTTAGCAGACTTCTTAGGAGTAATTCTAAGAAGCTTGATAAATACGGCCCCTGACCAATAAGGCCCTGTCTGCATTAAGCCGGATAACTCCTTAAACAAATAATTATTTAGCCTAACCCCCGTTTCAGCCACGCTAAACTATCGTTTAAGGCAGGGGTGTCAAACGTACGGCCCGCGGGCCGGATAAGGCCCGCGAACAGGTTTTATCCGGCCCCCGGGATGAGTTTACTAAATATTAAAATGAGCCGAAATTTTTTGAATGAAAGAAACAGCTGTTCTAAATGTGTCCACTAGATGTTGCAATAGAAATTGTCTGTATCTTTGTAAATTATGCTACATATGTAAAAATAAAAATAAAGTACACCAGTGCACCAGTCGAGGAAAATGAGTAAACTACATAGATAACATCCTGTAATTTGATTTTGATATAATTTTTTTATCTTGATAGATTGAAAATTAACACCAATGAGTTGACTGATGAAAATGATCACATAATTTATTCAGAAAGTATAAATAACAACAAATAAAGGTAGAATACTATTAACCGCAACATGTAAATGTAAAACCCCCCCAACAACATTATGATTTGTACATTTTCAGAATGTGCTTGTTCTATTTTTAAACAAAGAAAACAATCTGAAGTGGTCTTTATTTTTAAGTTATCCTGTCGTGATTTTACCAGTCCGGCCCACTTGGGAGTAGATTTTTCTCCATGTGGCCCCCGATCTAAAATGAGTTTGACACCCCTGGTTTAAGGTGCCCCTCCTTGGATCATTTTTTACACGGGTATTTCTTGAATTTCCGGCTCTTAGCTTTGTATGGACTCATTGATCGTTTACAAAATGAGTTCGGAGAGGAAGTGACGTCAGAAAGAATGCGCCACAGCCAGCTTCATAACAACCGGACCACTGGAAAGATGGAGGCGAGTCATCGAGACATGCCCGTGTTTCTCCTTCTTCTACATGTACAGACGCTTGTGGAAATCACACATGAATACCTTAAGAGAAGGAAACGCGGGATTGCAGCTATTTAGGATACAAAACATCTCAGACGGCAAGAGAACTTTCGAATGTCCAGGTCAGCTGTGATTCTACTTACCGAAAAAATGTGTCCATTTGTCGAAGGAGAGACAACAAAAATGCGGGCTCCCATGGATGTGATTTAAAAAAAGGTAGCGTGTGCTTTGTATTACCTGGCCGTCGAGTGAAGACTACGAAAAACAGCGAATGCATTTGGACTGGCAAAGCAGACTGTATCAGTTATTGTCCGCCATGTATGTCGCGGACTCAACGTTTAGGTCCAGAGTATATAAAGTCACCAAAAAGGAATGGACAATGAAGGTGAAGGCAAAAGAGTGAGGAGTGTCCTGACCAGATATCTAGATCCCTAGATTGATTGATGTAAAATGTTCTTTATCACATTGTTTACTTTCCCGTGTCCATTAAAGATTTGACTAATGTATGATGGTTCAGGTGTGATTCACTACAATAGGGCCCCACAGCACACTGGATTCCAGTTAATTGAAATACCACAACACTGGATATTGTTCAGATAAGTTACATTTAATTTAAGAACTTGCACACAAAGCAACACCGGAGGTGACTATGACGTGCGCATTTTCCGCGCATGCGTACTAGGTCGCGTTGCGCCGGCAGATGGAGGGGGGGAAGGGGTCTTAAACGACCATTGTGTGTGTGTGGACAAGGATAAGGTTAGGTGGGATTTACCCTGGATAGTGTTGAAGAGGCCTAAGTCTATGAGCCTAATTTGATGGAGCCTATCGAGTGAATGCCCTGGGATGACAATGACCTGAATGAGAACTTTCATAGACACATATTTGATTACAATACATTATATAATTTTATATTGAGTTCATTTGAAAAAAGGCATTGTCAATATAATAATTAAGTGTCAATCCAAATTGACCATTATGTCTGCGACTTATAGTAGAAAATAGTCCTGTTCTAACTGAACTCATTTGAAAGACATTGTAAGTGTCGCCATCCTTTCACATTTTCAACAATGTACGGAAGATAAGCTTTCAAACGTATCAAGTGGTATCTCCCTTTTCTTTATGTTTCCCCTGACATCCAATTTTGATTCAGTCAAAGGTTATTTTCATATTTTTTTAATTTCATGTGTAGTATTTGAAATGGAATATATTCCAGAAGGAGGGAAACAGGGGAATTGGCTGCCTCTCAGAATTGCTATCTGCTGTGTTTTTAGGTGACAAGAAAAGACATTGGGTCCCTCTGTTTCAGGACCACAGCTGAATTCTTAAATGTTTGCTACAGAGTCACTTGAAATCAGTAGAAAACTC